>NW_012116622.1:3098568-3148029 GCF_000951035.1 Colobus angolensis palliatus
TCTAGGGTTTTTATGGTTTTAGGTCTAACATTTAAGTCTCTAATCCATCTTGAATTAATTTTTATATAAGGAGTAAGGAAGGGATCCAGTTTCAGTTTTCTACTTATGGCTAGCCACTTTTCCCAGCACCATTTATTAAATAGGGAATCCTGTCCCCATTTCTTGTTTCTGTCAGGTTTGTCAAAGATCATATGGTTGTAGATGTGTGGTATTATTTCCGAGTGCTCTGTTCTATTCCATTGGTCTATATCTCTGTTTTGGTACCAGTACCATGCTGTTTTGGTTACTGTAGCCTTGTAGTATAGTTTGAAGTCAGGTAGCATGATGCCTCCAGCTTTGCTCTTTTGACTTAGGGTTGTCTTGGCAATGAGGGCTCTTTTTTGGTTTGATGTGAACTTTAAAGTAGTTTTTCCCAATTTTGTGAAGAAAGTCATTGATAGCTTGATGGGGATGGCATTGAATCTATAAATTACCTTGGGCAGTATGGCCATTTTCACGGTATTGATTCTTCCTATCTATGAGCATGGAATGTTCTTCCATTTGTTTGTGTCCTCTTTTATTTCACTGAGCAGTGCTTTGTAGTTCTCCTTGAAGAGGTCCTTCACATCCCTTGTAAGTTGGATTCCTAGGTATTTTATTCTCTTTGAAGCAATTGTGAATGGGAGTTCACTCATGATTTGGCTCTCTGTTTGTCCATTATTGGTGTATAAGAATGCTTGTGATTTTTGCACATTGATTTTGTATCCTGAGACTTTGCTGAAGTTGCTTATCAGCTTAAAGAGATTTTGGGCTGAGACGATGGGGTTTTCTAAATAGACAATCATGTCATCTGCAAACAGGGACCCTTTGACTTCTTCTTTTCCTAATTGAATACCCTTTATTTCTTTCTCTTAACTGATTGCTGTGGCCAGAACTTCCAACACTATGTCAAATCAATAAATGTAATCCAGCATATAAACAGAACCAAAGACAAAAACCACATGATTATCTCAACAGATGCAGAAAAGGCCTTTGACAAAATTCAACAGCCCTTCATGCTAAAAACTTTCAATAAATTCGGTATTAATGGAATGTATCTCAAAATAATAAGAGCTATTTATGACAAACCCACAGCCAATATCATGCTGAATGGGCAAAAACTGGAAGCATTCCCCTTAAAAAGTGGCACAAGACAGGGATGCCTTCTCTCACCACTGCTATGCAACCCACATTTTTTGTGTGTCACCTGCAGGCTAGATCCCATGCAGGCAACAAAAGACATAGGAGTGAATGTCAGAGACAAGACCCTGCATAGAAGTCAGGGCAGCTGCCAGCAAAAGACACCAAACCAGGCAGAACATAGCTCTTTCTGGTTCCTTAAGTTTAGTGATCCTGATCTTAGGAGGAGGAGAGAAAATACTTTTTAAAGACCAGGTCAAAAATAGCTCAGTGTATATGCTGTGTTGGTGACTCTTGCCATCTGGTTTCAGTGCTGATTTTAACACCTTTAGCAATCTCAGATTTAAAGCTAAGTTATTCTGGCACTTGGTAGGTTAGATCCCTAGGGATGATCCTATCACCGGGGGTTATTTCTCACTGAAGTGTAAGGACCTGTATAACTGTAAGCTGTATGTGTGAATTCTGAGCATTTAACCGAATGGTATGAATCTGCTGTGTTAAGTTTTCCTTCCATCCTGAAGATTCTAATAGCTTGTCATGATCCAGCTGAATGTAGATTTTTCCTTTGTTGATGCTGACCCACTTAGGCCCAGGTCCAGCAACTTAATGAGCAGTTGCAGGGAGCATTCACTGGAAATAGAAATGAAACCAACTCCCTTTATGTAACTTGGAAAGGAGTCATAGTGCTGGAAAATAATCTTAGACCTCAACTGACCTGGGTTCTGCCACTCTAGAAATGCAGACCCTGGGACACGAAGTGACTTACCCAAGGACACTTGTGTAGTTTGGTCAGGCTATGACCTAGAGGTAAAGTCCCCTGACTTCCAGTACTAGACCACATTGCCTTCATTTTAATGCATTTTAAACTGACTTTTATGTACAGTCCCATGTCCAAAAAGTTCAACTTTCCATTTGGCCCATTGAGAGGAACATGGACTCCATTTATAAACCCTCTGAGAGGCAGAATATAGCTGTCTTTCACAACCCATTCCTGAATTTCACAGCTACTAGGAATTTTTATGTGCTATTTTCTTCCTCCTATCCCACTCCACAAAATGCCACTACCTGTTACTTTCTTTGAGCAAATAGGGATTTTAATCATTCTCTTTTTCCTTGATTTCAATTCTCTGAAGGCCTGTCTGCTCCATTTGCCACAGATAACATGCAGAAACCTCACTTGCAATGAAGGTCGCACTTCTCTTGGTAGCCTGGCATTTCAGCATTTAAAGAAGCTAAGTATCTCCATCTTCATTAAATTAGGCTCAAATTGGAGAAGAGAATTACATAGTTAAAAACACAGAGGCAAAATGATGGATTAATGTTATACCTTAATGTAATACATCATGACATGCAGTAGGAGCATTAGACCAATTAGCAAGCAAGTCTTCTGCTTGGGTTCATCATTTCTTCTGTGTATGTAGAAAGGGATAGCAATTTGAAGGATGGCATTTATCAAACCCCTTTGGATAAGAAGTGTCCAGTCTAGCAACATGACCTGCATTCATTATAAAGATGGCACCCCATTTGCCCACATGGCAAAGACACAAATGCTACCCCAAAAATACTTTTTCCAAATTGGTGGTTATGCTTCTGACTTTATTTCTAAAACTTATTGAAATCCATTGCAATTGTGTCTAAATTGGAGGTTTAATATGCTCCAAAAATATATCCTGCTCTTTTCTTGAGAGGTAGCAAATTCTAAGTGATGCCATTTAACAGGTTTTTTGGTCTGGGTCTCCCCCAACCCTTTCTGGTCTTGCTTCCTTATCAGTCTGATTGGTAACAGAAAAGAGAGAGGAACAATAAATCTTCCAGTTCCTCTTGGTGTGAATGCCCAAGATATTGTCAGAAGCAAAATGGATGAGTAGGTGGGGGGAGTGTGGGTCAGCAACTTGCAGGGGAAAGGGATGGTTTTCTGCTATGGTAAAGCAGAAAAACCCTGTCATGGAGTTTAAATTAACAGAATCTGCCCGGAGGTCTTTGTGTGGCTGATTAATGTCAGTCCTGTAAATGCAGCACTCCAACAACAGGGCTAGTCAGCTGACCAGGAAGCTTGGAGAGCAGGAATCTCCTGCCTAGGTATCAGAGCCCAGCTGAGTGCCTCTAAACAGGGCTGAAGAGAAAGCTGCAGGCCGGGAACAGAAGTGATAGAATTAGATTTCAGCTCTGTGTCTCAGTGAAGGAAACACAGGCAGCCATTAAAAGCACCTTCCCTTTTGGCCTTGCTGCTGCAAAGAGCAGCAGCGTGCAAATCTGCCCCTACCTCTCCTCACTCATCTGTTCACAGCACCATGGCCTTCAGAACAGTGTGTCAGAAATTACCTTCTTCCATAACTGATCTTCAGGCCTGAAGAGGAGAAATTTCCAAGCATAGATCTCCTGAAATCCCTAAGGAGACTGGGCAAAGAGCCTAGGGAAAACAGGACTTTGCATGTTGTTCCTCATGCCCACCTAAAAATGCTGGTTGCACCAGGCAAGTCCTTGGTTAATGCATTAGTGAAATGGAATTTGTAGTTCCCAGCACATGCACTAATGAAAGTCCCTGCATGAATTTCCTGCCTGCTCTTCTTGTTGGCAAGAGCAGCGTACCATATGCTGGAGGTGGAAGTTAATTCTGTAGGGAATGTGTGTGATTTGAAAACCTGTGTGGTGTATTTATGTCAATTGCTGATGTGTTTCCGTAAATGCATTTTTGTGACTTTGAGAGGCATCCTGAGACCATTGAATCAGTCAAGGCAGCTTCCGGGGCATACAACCTATTCTGACACCCAGACAGGGCCATTGTTTTTCAGGTGCAAGCTCAATCACCTCTGCAACCCCTCTGTGTATTCCCCTAGGGACTCATGTTGAAGAATTCAATCTTGCAGTCACTCCAACAATAGCCAGAAAGCACCCCTAAATGGCTGCTCTGAAGCCTTATTTCAAGGAGGCAGCAAGAGAAGAGGAAAGCCTTCTTATTTTTAATCCCAGCATCAATAAAATCACAGGTTGATATGTATACATCACAGGGCGGTTGTTTTGAAAAAGAAATAAATGATGAAACTTCAGAAAAAATGGACTCTCTGGAATGGAACCAAGAACAAGCTCTCAGTGTTGACCTTTTGGTTAAAGCCACATAATGCAATTTATGTCATCCCTCCAAATATATGATTTTATTGGTTTGCTGGGAACTTGGGCTTAAGAGAAATTGTACACTAGGAAAGTAAAACGTTTAGCTCTTGTTATTGCCAAATGAGGTGTTATAATAAGAAAAAAGATGGCTAGGCCCTCCCCTCTAAGAGCTTATATTCTAAGGTTCCATGATTCTCAAGACATTTTCAGATGGTTGTTATAACTAAAGACCTTTGACTAATGTCTGTCTTCATTAAGAGTATTTAGGAACAGAATGGTGCTTTTTCAGCCGACAAGGCTGTTACAATTTACTTCTTATAAATCCTAACAACTAAAGTGAACTTGAGGCTTCTAAACTGTTTCCAAGTGCTGAGATCCTCTAATGAAACCAGTTATATCAATATTCAGAACTAGAAGTCAATCCAACTGTTATTCAATAATTAATTGGTGGTTAATAGACATTTCCTGGTTTATATGTTTTAGCTTTAGTACATAGTAATATAAAATGGTATTTTAGTAACTAAGTACATTTCTTGAAATCGTAGAGCAGGAGAGCATCCTTGGACTAGATCCTCTCCCTTCCTTGATGGGGTGCTCCAGGCTCACTGGCCCTTGGATTTCTTTTTTCCCTCTATAATCCCTGTGACCTCATTCATTTCTCATGGCTTTGCATGACATCTGTACACCAATGACACTCAAATTTATAGCTCCATCTTGGCCCTCTCCTCTGAACTGCAGCCTCTTCTCTCTGACTTTCTGCTTGACATCTGCACTTGAATATCAAATGCACATCTCACACCTAATCTCTCCAGAATAGGGCTTCTGGTCTTTCATTCAAAGCCTAGTCTTTCTGCAGCCCTCCCCATCTCAGCTAATGACAGCCTCCTCTTTCCAGTTGCTCAGGCCAAAACCTAATGGTCATTCTAGAAGCCTCTATTTCTCTCACATCCTATATCCTGCCAGCTCCACAATCAGAAAACACTCTCGCCACCTCCAAGTTCAGAATACATCCAGGGACCCTTCATTTCTCACCAGCTGGGTGCTGAGAATAGATGTGGAACCTGACCCCTATTCACCACTTCCGACACCATCTGCCTTGTTCAGGCCACCAAGATTGCGTGCTTATGTTGCTGTAGGAGGCTGCTGACGGGTCTCCCACCTTCCTCTCTGGCGGCCCTTCCATCTGTTCAGGAGCAGAAGCCGAAAGGATCCTGTTAAAATCTACACCACATCTCATGACTCCCATCTCACAGCTCACCAGTGGCTTCCCCTCACCACTACTACAGCCCCACTATAATGTAAAATCTCAAGAAATGTTGGACTTGTCCATTGCTAGACTCGCAAGCCCCTAGAAAGTGCCTGGTAGATTCTAAATAAATCTGTGTTGAAGTAATTAATTAATTAATCGGTTCGGGTTGGTTTCTATTTCTCTTTCTGTGCCACATCTTTACCCCTGCATCTATTAGCCTCTGAGGGTTTTTCTTAAAGATCTGTGGGGGGCAAGTTGTATATTAAGAATATCCAACTATTTCTGATATTTGTTGCCGATATTTTCCCAGTTTCTTTGCCTTTTAATTTCATTTTTTTCCACAAACTGAAATTTACATTTTTGTAGAGCCACAGCTGTCTGTTTCTGTAATAACTGTTTTTCTTGTTGTGGCCCTTCAAAAGTCTGCAAAGTTGTAACATTCTAGCGCAGATCATCTGGCCTTGTTCTTGCCAGCTCATGTTCCTGTGTCTCTCCCACAGGCATCAACAGGAAGGTTGTATACTCCCTGGCAGACTCAGCTGGTGGGGTCTTCTCCATTGACAGCGCATCCGGCATCATCATCCTGGAGCAGCCACTGGACCGCGAGCAGCGGTCTTCATACAACATCAGCGTGCGGGCCACTGACCAGAGTCCTGGACAGTCCCTGTCCTCTCTCACTACTGTCACCATCACCGTCCTGGACATTAACGACAACCCCCCTGTGTTTGAGAGGAGGGACTACCTGGTGACGGTGCCTGAGGACACCTCCCCTGGCACCCAGGTTCTTGCTGTTTTTGCTACCAGCAAAGATATTGGCACAAATGCTGAGATCACTTATCTCATCCGGTCTGGGAACGAACAAGGGAAATTTAAGATCAACCCCAAGACAGGTGGGTAAATAGCACTGTACTTAGAATGCAGAGCTTCAGCTTGGCATGGTGGCTCACACCTGTAAACCCAGCACTTTGGGAGGCCGAGGCAGGAAGATCAAGTGAGTCCAGGAGTTCAGGACTAGCCTGGACAACAGAGTGAGACCCTGTCTCTACAAAAATTTAGAAAAATACATTAGCCAAGCATGGTTGCATGCACCTGTGGGCCCTGCTACTTGGGACGCTGAGATGGGAGAATTACTTGAGCCCTGGAGCCAGAGGCTCTAGTGAGCCACATTCCTGCCATTGCACTGCAGCCTAGGCAACAGAGCAAGACCGTGTCCAACACCAAAAAAAAAAAAGAATGCAGGACTTCACTATATCCTACTTCTCCTCCACTCTGCCAGCCCTTCTTGGCGGACTCTTCCTCCTACCTCCTTCACAGAGGAAACAAATCTGGTAGCAGGGCCCACATGCAGACCACAAAGTGCCCTCCAGCTTTTAAGGATGTCTCCTGCTAAATTTTAAGCTCCTTGCTGTGGGCTTACTTAGCAAATATCTGACCCCCAGGTTGGCTCCAGAATTTCTAGATGGGAGGACTCAGGGGCAGCAATATGGTTTCTCAATGGGGAGAGGAAATAGTATTTGTATTCCAAGAACAAGAGTTTGATTGATTTTCTCGCTTTTCTGTTTGATGTTGTTGGGTGTTTTGACTTCAGTCATATGTGCACATGTTGGAAAATGTTTGTGGGGATGAGCCTCCATGTGCAACTGTCCACACTTGGACTGCCAGTCTTTCATGACCTGCATAGGCAGATGCTAATAAGTGATCTGCACGGTGATATGCAGCCTTCTCAACCCAGCACCCCAAATAGACTCATCAGTGAGCTGGAACTGGTGCTTTGTTTGAACCCAGTTCACAATTCCTGGTCAGAAAACTCATTTCTCACCACATCCTTTTCCAACTCTGGGGGAACGTGTAGCATCACCTAGGGAATAAAAAGGTGCTTTGAAATAAAGGGAAAGAATATGAGAGAACCCTGGGGATTTCTCTTCACCAGCAAGTTAATAAGTATTAGAAGTGCTTCAGGCAAATAAAGGTCGTAATTCTAGAAAACAAGTTTGGATATTCTTTGAAGACTAAACATACTCATCCTTGTGTTTTCATAGAGTGTATGGATTTCTATCCCAAAGCTCTTTGGTGGATATTCTCACTTATTTCCCAATTCCCCTATGAATAGTCAAGGCAGTTCCCATTTTGCAGATAACAAAGATGAGTATCTCACCTTCCAGCCTTTGAACATAGTTCCCTTGTCACTCAAGGAGTATGCACCTGTTGAACAAGGTGGCAAAGGAGGCCCATTTTCCTTTGGATAATCCAGTAAATATAAACAAGAAACCATTATAATTAGCAATGTTTATTTAACATAGCAAATACTCCAGGCTCTTATTAAGTAAAACCAGAATTTTAAAGAGGTTGAATAATTACCACAATGTCCACTGTTAATAAGTGGTTTATCCAACATTTGAACTCAGATCTTTCTGACTCTGGAATGCATATTCTAATATAACACTGCTATACTATAGGAATACCAAAAATGTAAGAAATGCAGTCTTGGCCTTAAGTATTGGAAGGTGAAAATATTGTTGGAAGAATTGCATCACAGTCTCTCCTGGCAATAGCTGTTTACTAAAGTCATTATCTCAAATAAAATGTATGAGGGTTTCCCTCATTTAAATATGTGTTGGCCCTAGCCTGTCTAGTTATGGCCATTGTGTATAAACACCATGGGGAATTGGCTAAGTACTATTTAAATTTAGCACTGGTTAGCAAGACTGGGATGCAAAATAAGCACTGGGGGTGGTAAGTGCTAAGAAAACTTAATTATGGGGAGAAAGAGGCTCTTGTTACAGGTATGATTTCTGTGTTCTGCCTTAGGTAGAAAGAGCCTATTGGCAGTCTTAGCAACTAGAGAAGTTGCCTGTCTGGAAATGTGAATGGTCATGACCTTCTCACCGGTCCTCATGATTGTTTACTAGGTGGGAGGAAAGTAAATGCCCTTGAGAAGTGTTCTGCAGGCAATACAATGACTGCAGACTGCAGGATTGGGTTACCTCCCCAAAAAGGGCTAGGATGGGAGGGATATAGCACCAACACCCAGCTAGCTGCTTTCACGTGTTCTACTTATTTAAGCAATTCTGTAACACGGACATTATCATCTCTATTCTGTAGTTGTGGGCACTAAACTCAATGTGTGCCTGCTGAGCTGTCTGACTTCCAAGTAGTTCCTTTTCCATTATGTCACTATACCTTGAGATTTCTGAGATCTTTGCCCTCTTTGTGCCATAATTGTTTTAGATACGTGCGCTTTAACTTGGCAAGGCAACTTTGTGGTTAATCACATTCAGTGAAGTCTGCAAGTATTTACTTGCTGACAAGAACGGGATCATACCATCACATCCCCACATCTCAGCTCATTCTTGGTCTTCTTCTGTCCACCTGAAGCATCAGAAGACACCTATCAGGGATGCTTGTTTTTGTTCCTGCTCGTTAGTTGTGTGAGAGTGAAGATGCCAGAGATTTTCAACTGCCTCAGAGATGTTCACAAACAGTTACAGAAACATGTAAAGACTTTTCATTTCTTCAGAGTTATGTTTGATGGTTAGCTATGCTCTCACTGACAGCATTAATCAGACTTCTGTAATACTTTCAGTAAGGCATTAAATAAACAAATTCCTGAATGTTTAAATTCTTGGCTGGAGAGAATGTTAGAAATATTACCATGATTATAGAATTGCTGACCAGTGTTTTTTCCTAATCAAATATAAAGCTCCCCATTTTTCTTCAAAGGGGGTATTTCTGTCTCTGAAGTCCTGGACTATGAATTATGCAAAAGGTTTTACCTGGTAGTGGAAGCCAAAGATGGTGGCACCCCAGCTCTCAGCGCTGTGGCCACTGTCAACATCAACCTCACGGATGTTAATGACAACCCTCCCAAGTTCAGCCAAGACGTCTACAGTGCGGTTATCAGTGAAGATGCCTTGGTGGGAGACTCTGTCGTTTTGGTAGGTACCTGAGGTTGGGGATGGTTCTAGATGTCTGGGACTAGTCATCCACAATAAAGTGAAGAAGAAAGCAAAGTCTGTCTTGGATTTTCTTCACACTTCCCCCTTTCAGTGTCCATTTGTCCCCAAGAATGGGAGCCATCTTTCTATGGCTCCTTCTGTAATTTGTATATTAGGAAGAGTCTGATAGATTAATTTATATGAAGGTGTAAGTGATTGATAATCACTTATTTCCCAGGAGCATATCTTTTTTGAGAAAACAACACAGACCAGGGGATGAATTTTTAATGATGGCCCCCTACTTAGATGTGAACATAGATGACAGGTTATTAGGTGGCTAGGTGGAATACATTGTTTTTTTCTTTTTTTTTTTTTTGAGATCTGTTGCACAGCATGATGAATATAGTTAATAGTGGTATATTGTACATTTCAAAATGGCTAAGAGTAAGTTTCAAATGTTCTCACCACAGAAAATGCTAGATATTTGAGATAGTTGATATGTTAATTAGCTTGATTTAATTATTCCACGTTGTGTTCATAAATCAAAATATCACTTTGTACCCCGTAAATATATGCAACTATGATTTGTCAATTTACAATTTAAAATTATTAGATTGCTGAGGACAAAATAAAATCCCTGTCCTCCTTTCCCCCTACACACACAGACACACAGAGTTGGGCAGCTACAGTTTGGAGCAAACCTAAGATTGATTGGCCACTCTTAAAGGAGACTTTTCCAGGAGGAACTTTTTCTAACAGTAAGAACAAGCCATGTATCCTGAGAACACAGATTCTCTTAGACCACAAATTACATTTTGGAACAATGAGTCCCCTTCTCACCATCCTTCCCCATCCCTTGGCTGGCAGGTCCCTTCCATCCAAGTCATCTCGTTGCAGGATGAGGCTGGAGCAGCTCTCTGCTGGAGGACAGTGCATTTCTTATACATCAGAAGTGCACTCCTCAGGTCCGCTCTGCTTCCTGGAAAGTACACGAATATTTCCATACACACAAATTTCAACATCATCAACCTGGAACAATAGACAGAGGGGTGGTATATTTGCTGTGAGGGAAGGGGAACTTTCTTGGCTTCCTTAACATGGAAATGTGTAGGCCTAGAGAATCCCTGACTCAATGGCAGAGACCATAGCTTGCAGGATTGGGAAGAAATCAAAGCATTCCTGTCCATTAGCTTTGGGGTCTAACCGTACTGTCTCAAACCCTGAGGAAAATCAGGCCTAACAGGCATCAGGCTGTGGGCAGGTAAAAAATTAACACAGAAATAAAATGGCAGCTGCAGGCCTGGTGCCACCCTCCTTCAGCTGATCAATCATCTCTTCTGCTGGGGACATGGTCACTAACATTAGAGAGCAGAACTCCCAAGAAAAATGTCACAGCTGCACCCATTTAAACAGATCTGGAACCCTAAGAATCAACCTTTGCTCTCTTATGTCATGTCTTTTCTTTGTTTTGCTTGTTTTCCGTGAAGCTAATAGCAGAAGATGTAGACAGCCAGCCCAACGGACAGATTCATTTTTCCATTGTGAATGGAGATCGGGACAATGAATTTACTGTGGATCCTGTCTTGGGACTTGTGAAAGTTAAGAAGAAATTGGACCGGGAACGGGTAAGCTAATTTAGGACAGTGTCCTTCCCATCCACATCCACCCCTTTCCTAGCATCAGGGGCACAAGCTCCAGCGGTGTAAATAGGAAGGTTCTCCATTCTAAGTAATGAGAGTAAATAAGGATGGGCTAAAATGGAGCATGAAATATTAGGGTTATACCTTTGATAGAATTTTCTACCTATAATAGATGCTGGTTATGGAGGTTTTAAAGAAAAGATAAATATGTATCTTTCTAGGTGCTTTGAATTTTAGCCCTTCCTCAGGGGACAGAAAAGTACTTTCAGGGTATTGGGACCCTGTGGTCCTAACTTTATGAGCAACTTTAGCCCTCAGTGAGCAGATACAAAAAGATCACCTGAAGGCATCTAGGTCAGAAAAAATAGTCCAAAAATTTCTCTGTCCAAGGTTAAGTGAAGTTTCTAAACATCGTCTTTCTTCACCAAAAATATGCATCTTCAAAGGGAAATTCAATATGGAAAAGGATGACATGGTATTGATACTGAAAAGCAGATAGATTCTGCTGGGTGATACATGCCCATGACCCCAGAAATATTAACATTGATAAATAAGACAGATCAGCGATGACAACTGTTGCATTGAGCAAAGGCCCAGAGCCTGGGTCCTAACCAGGGTGGTTTTGTCCCCCAGGGACATTTGGCAATGTTTGGAGACATTTTTGGCTGTCATAACTGGGCAGGGGGTGATACTGCCTCCTACTTGATAGAGGTCAGGGTTGCTGCTAAACATCCTAAAAAGCACAGGTCAGCCCCCAACAACAAAGAATTATCCAGACCCAAATGTCAGTGGTGCCAAGAATCACCTGGTCTAGAAAATCAAACTAAAGATGGTTGATCTTTAACGAAGCACAGCCTGAAGCTCCAGTTCCTCTGCGTGTGCACAGAAGGAAGGAAGCATTACACCTCTTTACTGTCACCTCTTTGTACCTTGGCAGGTGTCTGGATACTCTCTGCTTGTCCAGGCAGTAGACAGTGGCATTCCTCCGATGTCATCAACTGCAACTGTCAACATTGATATTTCCGATGTAAATGACAACAGCCCAGTGTTTACACCTGCCAACTATACTGCTGTGATTCAGGTGAGCAAATCTTGCTTGCCAAGCACTTGTCCCTTTGCATTCAGCTTTCTTCCTCTGCTGTGGTTTACTCATTGTGGTTTATTGCTATTATTACTTAATGTCATCTCATCCCTTCATAGGGCAGGTATGAAAAGAACCTAGTTCTTCTACCACAGCTGATTAATAAATGTGAGTAAGAGCTATTGAGGGGTGGATTTTTTTCAAGTGTCAGGCGCTTTATGCACACTGTCTCTCCCCACAACAACCCTGTGAAGAGGAATGGTGGATTGGCCCCCACTTTATAATTGAAAGAGCTAAGGATCTGTAAGGTTAAGTAATTCACCCAAGATCATGCAGCTGGTAAGTGGCAGAGTCAGGATTTTAACTTGGGACTATCTTCTGCAAAAGAATTCTCTTTCCCCAGTGGCAGGCTGCCTTTAAGCAGCTTTATGCTATTCTGGCAGATGACAGAGATAGATACGCATTGTCTCATCAGTCAAAGACAGATTGGGCATCAGGATAGAGCTGGTACTCATTAAAATTAATTTTCCATAACCAATTTGTTTAACACTTTAAATCTACCTGCTCTTTAAAATCAGACTGCAGGATAGAGTAACTTACTGCTGGCATTCTGCTGTAAGAGAGAGTGGCTTCTTCTTCCCATCTATTTTTTATTCCACAAGCACAGTACTAGGTACTGAGTGTCCACTACTTCCCAGTATTTCCAGGAGCTGAAAGCACAACTTTAGGAGGATCAGAAAATCCAGCCCAGGAAAACTGTCAGTGTAGAGAACTTAGAGGAGACAGAGTGATGTGCATGTCTTGGAGGGCCACAGGTATTCTAGAGAATAAGTTCTTGCCTGATCCAGTTTGGCCTCAGAATCACTCCCAAGGAGTCCCAGGACTTTGTGGGTGGAAGGTGAAATGTGAGTGGGCCAGGTCTTGAGGGTCCCCTTTGGAATAACATTCAAGAATTTGAGCCTGACCAGCCATAGCTGGCCTCCTCAGACCCCAGGGCCACTGAGCTGTCCAGCAATCAGACTGGGAGGCAGCCTCGAAGGAAGCAGCTGTCCGCTGGTTCCCACCCCTTTGTCAGCGAAATCTGATTCT
Organism: Colobus angolensis palliatus; assembly: GCF_000951035.1. NCBI lineage: Eukaryota > Metazoa > Chordata > Mammalia > Primates > Cercopithecidae > Colobus > Colobus angolensis. The sequence continues at coordinate 3,111,832 of NW_012116622.1, forward strand.
TTCCCTGTGGTTTTCTCCTCCTCTCTGATGCTTTTTCCAGCAGCTCTGCATTCTTACCACACTCCTGCTTCCCCAGAGCTTTGCCCAGAGTCCATACCTTCCTCCATTTCTCTTTCCCTCAGCTCACTCTTCTCCATGACTGTTGCTCACAAGGGTGCTCTCTGCCCTCGTGGCCTCTGTTTGCTAACCCCAAAACAAAGTGGGTTTCTCCTACTCAATATTCAGTTTTATGACACGCATCGATCAGCTTGACAGACTGTTTTCAAATGCGCAACAGGAGGTCAACAGTGAAAGCACGGAGAGGCTCAGCCCATGAGCGATGATGGGGCCCCTATCCACAGGGCGGGCACATCTGTGTTACCTTACACCCTTCTTCTCACATGGTGACCCTGAGCGCCACACTGTCTCTCTCCCTGTCTTCTATGCGGGAAGCGGCCTTTAGAGAGTAAGCAAACAAATCAGTCAGCCTTGTGTTTTGTGTGCTGCTGAATATGTTGTCAGCGTGAAATAGTAAATATATGTGGGGCTATGGTGGTCCCACGACTGATTCCAGAGGGAGACAGTGTCTAGTTTTTGATGACCAACAGGACACTTGTGAAAAGGAGCAAAATAAGAGGTCTCTACAGTCCTTTTCTCTTTCTTCTTCAAAAACTATGCCTCCGTTTTCCCAACCCAGAATGACTTTCTTATTCCCACACATGGTTTTCATAAGACTAATTCAGCACATAAAACTTGACTGGGCCTGCCCTCCAAACTGTAGTGTATCATCGTCTCCATCTCTGCAACCCAAACTCGTTTAATCCTTACATCGATGACGTCATGAGGCCTGAGCTGATACAACTGATTTCGGGCCCAAGCTGTGGTATTGCTGAAGCCTCAACAGAGTAGGGGAAATGACAGCAAAGCCTGAGCTACAGAGGATTTAATTTGGCATTTTCAACGTGAGGATAACCTTTGACCCAAGAAGGAGCTTTGCATTCCCATTTGGGGAAAAAAACAGAGAAGTTCTGCAAAATAATGCTTATGTAATAGAATCAGGACTTCCAAGAATTCTGATGAAATTAAGGATTCCCTTTCTGTTCATTGTCAAATTGAAGAATGTTTTACCCCAATTCCCTTCCCTAAAGGAACGTGGCAAAACTGTGTTCTGGAGAATGAGGTAAGGTATAAAGCCCCATTTTCCACCGGGAATATGCCTTTGTATATTGACTAGGAAGCTGCCAGGATGTCCCACCAAAAAATCCAATGCCGTGACATGGTGTGTTGGGCCTCAGCATAGTTGTGTTGTGACATGTGTGTGTGAGAAAGTGTCTCCCCATCCCAATGGAGCTCCTCAGGTCAGCTTGGGCATTGCCAGCTCACCCAGGACAAGGTGTGCCCAGCACCATGCTCAGAACCTGTGAAGCCATGCAGCTCCAAGTCCTTGTGTTCACGCCGGTAAAGGATTGTCCCATAGGTGGTTGTGGGAAGCAGCCAAAGATAAGAAACATGACACTTACAGACACCAACATGTTTTCAGAAGACGAGATAATATCACAGGGAATCCCTTCTGCTGAAAGCCCTGTTTTCTAGCTGAGCGCTCTCAGCCTGTAATGATGGATTTTTGTTTTTGTTTTTAATCAATGTGAAGAGAAGTGTAATTTTCTCTTCCTTTTTACTATATACTCTTTTATGCAGGAAAATAAGCCAGTGGGCACCAGCATCTTGCAGCTGGTGGTGACAGACAGAGACTCCTTTCACAATGGGCCTCCCTTTTCATTCTCTATTTTGTCGGGAAATGAAGAGGAAGAGTTTGTGTTGGACCCTCATGGGATCTTGCGGTCGGCTGTGGTCTTCCAGCACACAGAGTCTCTGGAATACGTGTTGTGTGTCCAGGTACGGCATCGCGCTCTGTCTCCATCGCACTGTCTTTCTTTCTCATGCTTGTTTCTGTCCCCTTTGGTGGATTTTTTCTTTGCTGAGTAAGTCAACATAATTCATTACCATGCAGGAGTGTTCCCCTTTTAATCTCAAATTCAGTTTCACACCAATAAAAGCTGCCTCTGTGTGTGAAATTGAACAGGAAGGAAGGGAAGCATCATTGTTCAGGAAGGACATTCCTGTAGAGTATGCCCAACAGATGGTCACTGGGCTTAAATCTGCATTCTAAAAACTCCTGCTGCTTTATACTATTACCCACCACATTACCCCACTTGGGGCAGCTACCAATCCCTGTCGTAAGGGGATTTAGCCGTGTCATGCCTCTGCTTGATAGGCCTTCCCCAGTGAGGCAGGAGGGGACAAAGGACTCAGCTGGCAATGGCCTCCAGCATGTCAGTTCCTCATGGTCATTGGCCTGTGTGACATGAAATGGGACAAAGAGGCAAAGGTGGCAGGTATGCAGAGTATAGAAGAAGCAGGAAATGAGAGGGCCCCCAAAAGTTCCCATGTACGATTTCTGGGAATACCAAGATTTGGATCCCATCAGGGAAACTGAGTGATTTTTTCTATCCACTGTTGCCTACAGAGGACAATCTAGGCTCATTATTATTGGTGAAAATAATAGCAATAGTAATTATTGGTATTGGTATAGCATTGACTTATATACATTGTCTCTCTGGATAAATTACATTTTACTGTACTCCATGAAACCTTCTAAATTAAGGACTGCCAGCTCCAAGCACATCAATGAACTTTTCAATTGCCATCCGCTCCTCCAACAATACTGTGTAAATGATTTTATATCACAGGGTAGTACTCAAGGTAAGGAGAACTTTTCAGTGCCTTCTCACAGAAGCTAGCACAGTTTGCCTATCCTCTCCAGATACGGAGCAGATTTCACAGTTTAGGTTTTAAAATCTTTTTAAAAGGCTCTCTCTCTGAGTCCCTTGTATTAAACTACCACTGAGTCCTGCATTTTCTTCCTTTCGTCAGTCATATTCCCATTGCCACAGCCTCACTGTATTCTGCACAGCCCCAGCATGCTACTGTGGCAGGAGCCTCCTGGGTGCTTCCTCTGGCTTCAGCTTCATTCTCTTCTGACCCAACCCTTCACTCCTCCCATATTAATCATTCCACTTAGATTATGTCATTCCCCTTAATCCGGGACCAGCAAACTACAGCTCTTGGGCCAAATCCTGCCCTCAGCCTGTTTTTAACAATGAAGTTTTACTGGCACACAGCCTCCTTCATTTAGATATGTGCTGTGCCTGCTTCCTTGCATAGGACAGCCTGGCATGGTTGTGATAGAGGCGGTATAACCCACAAAGCTGAAAATATTTATTAGCCAGTCCTTTTCAGAAAATGATTGCTGATCCCTGCCCTAAACTAAAACTATCTGTTGGTTTCGTAGTGTTTGAAAACTTAGGCCCTGCAGGCTGAATTCTGCCCCAGACTTTCAGATTTTGAATTTCAGGACCTTTTGACAGACACCACTCTCCAGTCCTTCTCTGGCCACAGGCCTATTGCTCTCTCACCTTATACCCAGCAGCTTCATGCCTTTCTTTCATCTTTCTGACCTCTGACTTGTGAATGGGAAACCTCTGGCCTATAAAGTCTAAACTCCACTCTCCTTTGAAGCGCTCCACGGTTTGACTTCAAGTTCAATCTAATTTGCTAAAGTTATCTCCTCCTCCATGAATTTTACATTCCAGCGTCTCTTGTTCACATCATCCATCAAATAAAGCATGTGATGATGGCAGTAATAAAAATAACAACAGATGGACACAGTGGCTCACACCTGTAATCCCAGTACTTTGGTAGGCCAAGGCAGGAGGATTGCTTGTGCTCAAGAGTTCAAGACAGCCTTGGCAACATAGTGAGAACTCATCTCTACAAAAACAAAAACAAAAAATAAAGTAGCCTGGTGTGGTGGTGCACACCTATATTCCCAGCTACTCAGGAGGCTGAGGTGGGAGGATCACTTGAGCTCAGGAGGTTGAGGCTACAGTGAGCTGCGATTGTACCACCACTGCACTCCAGCCTGGGTGACAGAGCAAGACCCTGCCTCTAAATAAACAAAACAAATAAACAAATAAAAATAACAATGACATGAACCATCACGTACTAAGTGTATCTACGGATGAGACCTGGGTTTAGTGCTTTGTAACGACTCTGTCTTTGAATCCCCACAACAGAAGGACCCTGTGAAGTGATGCTACTATTTTACTCATATTAAAAATACAAAAACTGAGGCTTAGAGAAGCTAAGTAACATACTCAAAGACGGATATGTAGTAGGTGACAGAGACGAGATTCAAACTCAGGTCTGTGTGATGCCCAGGCACCGGCTTTTTCACTGCCTTCCACATACAACGACACATCTCTCACCGGATCCCACCTGGTCTGCAGGGTTCACATTTTCAGATACCTGCTCCATAAACCCAACTCATGGGAATCTGCCCTTCTGAAGCCCTGCCCTTCTGAATACTTCCACCTTGCATGCCATCGGTGTTCAGTGAAGACCTGTTGGCAGAGTGGATGTTCTGTTAATTATTATACATGGAAGGAAAAGAAAAAGCGTTTTTATCAAGCTACCTAGCTTTTCTTTTCATTGTGTTACGTTTTATTTGAAGCCTTACCATGTCTTGCATATGCAGAAAGGTGCTATCTGGGTTCAGTCAAAAGGAAATAATCCAACAAAAAACAGAAATTTCTCCTCCAAGTGGAAAGACCACTTCATGAGGTTTCCCCTGTGGTTGCTGCATAAAATTAAAACAAGGTCAGCCTGTTGCGGGCTTGTTGACTCTTGTAGCCCTCTGTCCTCCTTCTCTATTCACCCCAGCCGGCTTTATTGTGTTGATACATTTTATTGTCCATAGCAGAGTATACATATGGGGATGGAAGGTGATAAATCACTCCTCTTACTTAAACACACATCCTCAGCATTTTTCAGAATAGTGGCAAGGGATGAAGGAAGAAGCAAATATAAAGGTACAGACGTCTTCTATCTGTGGGTTTTTAAAAACTTGCTATGGTTAGTTTTCTTCGTTCGTTGCCTTTTCACTTCTTGGTTGTTTTAGGCAAAGGATTCAGGCAAACCCCAGCAAGTTTCTCACACCTACATTCGCGTGCGAGTCATCGAGGAAAGCACCCACAAGCCCACAGCCATTCCCCTGGAAATTTTCATTGTCACCATGGAGGATGACTTTCCTGGTGGGGTCATTGGGAAGATTCATGCCACAGATCAAGACATGTATGACGTGCTCACATTTGCCCTGAAATCGGAGCAGAAAAGCTTGTTTAAAGTGAATAGTCATGATGGGAAAATCATCGCCCTGGGAGGCCTGGACAGCGGCAAGTATGTCCTGAATGTGTCTGTGAGTGATGGTCGCTTCCAGGTGCCCATTGATGTGGTTGTGCATGTGGAACAGCTGGTGCATGAGATGCTGCAGAACACTGTCACCATCCGCTTTGAGAACGTGTCCCCTGAGGACTTTGTGGGGCTGCACATGCATGGGTTCCGGCGCACCCTGCGGAATGCAGTCCTCACCCAGAAGCAGGACAGCTTGCGCATCATCAGCATCCAGCCCGTGGCAGGCACCAACCAGCTGGACATGCTGTTTGCGGTGGAGATGCACAGCAGTGAGTTCTACAAGCCAGCCTACCTGATCCAGAAGCTGTCCAATGCCAGAAGACACCTGGAGAATATCATGCGCATCTCAGCCATCCTGGAGAAGAACTGCTCAGGGCTGGACTGTCAGGAACAGCATTGTGAGCAAGGCTTGTCACTGGATTCCCACGCGCTCATGACCTACAGCACGGCTCGCATCAGCTTTGTGTGTCCGCGTTTCTACAGGAACGTGCGCTGCACCTGCAATGGTGAGTGCAGTTTTGAGTGTTCCCTCCCAACTCCTGAGATTGTAGGAGTAGACTGAGTTATCATTCCAGCATGCCTGCATTCAATCATTCGTTCAACTAAATATTAAATGATCACTTACTGTGTGCCCAAAAACTGTAATAGATGCTGGGGCTGCAGGAGGTACAGTCCCATGAAGCTGTGGCTCAGTGAGCAGCACAGACAGACAAACAGGCGAGCCTATTTGATACATATTGTCAAGAAATGTACAAAGTCCTATGGAGGACCCAGCCGATGGGGGGGGTTTCCCAAAGGGAGTATCCTCTAGGTAGAGATAAGGGTCCAGTAGGAATTAGGGTAGGGGAGGGAGAGCCTTCTAGGCAAGGGGCAGCTTGCATGAAGAAGGCTTAGAGGCATAAGAAGAACCTACACTGGGGATGGAAAGAGCTTTCCTCTGGTTGCAATAAGCAGGGCTGGGATGTGCAATAAGACTTGAGAGCAGGCGCAGACATCACACAAGGGCCATTAGCCAAGATGAAGAATTTAGAAATTATCCCAAGGCAGTGAGAGCCATTGGCTGATGAGAAGCGAAGAAGTGGCAGAATCCGATCTGTCTTTCACAGAGGGTGTGCTGGCTGCAGAGGGGAATGGATTAGAGGAGGCCAGGCCAGAGGCACAGAAACAAGTTAGGAAGCTGTTGCCAAGAGTAGGGGCAGTTCGATTTGCTCCAGTGAGAAACAGGGGCCAGATGTCCAGGAGCACAGTCAAGGGATGGATTCAGCCCTCAGAGTGGCAGGGAGGGAATGGTTCGTGTTGTTGATGTAACTGGCGTCACTGAACTTTGACCTTTACTGGTCAAAGGCCATAACTGCACAGAGTCACATGCCCATAGTGATCGATGAGAAGCACTGCCCTCTCTCTCTTTTCCTCTGTCTGACATGTGGAGCCATAAATTCACTGCCCTCTTCTAAGGAAATTGCAGCCAGAGTTTTTCTAGCCAGTGTGAATTTGGTCCAAAGGGACCATGGCCAGAGGGAGGCCATTTGTAAAACATCCTTTAGGTAATTGGGGACAGGCAGAGCCCCTGGCCTCTTCCCTTGCAGAAAGTTCTTGGTTGCAGTTTGGGGAATGATGTCATCAGGGGGAGGCCCTAGGGGTCATAACTCCCTCTGAGAGACACTTTGACAGCCTCCAAGCAGCCCATCAGTGTGTCAGCTGCTCTTCCTGTGGTATCCAGTGAATTCTGTTTGTGAGTGCATCAGGTAGAAGCAAGGATGTCCAGATTTGTTTAATATGTAAATTAGCTGCAAAGTCACTCAAATCATGCATGCTAGGTGAAATGCATTTCTGGAAGATGTCACCAACATGCAGAATTTATGAATGCCAGCTGTCTGGGCCTTACCCAGATTTCCTTTGTTGGCAAACTGATTTATACACCAAAGCTCTTCTAGGGTCTGTATGCGGTGTTTCACACTAGGGTTCAAAAGGGGTTCAGAACAGGACAGGGAAGACCCTGAAGAAGAAACTATACCAGCTAATTGATCCTTGTACTCTGAGAACTCATTTATTTCTGCAAAAAATCTGCGAAGGCAACAATGTCCTAGGCCCTAAAGATTCAAAGTAAAAAAGATACAGTTCCTGCCCTTAGGAGTTGACAATTGTAAAGTCAGCTTCCAAGCACCTACTTGCTATAACAGTGCTACAGAAAATGCTAGAGTATAGAAGGGACAGAATCTCCCCTGTGGCCAAAGGAAAGCTATCTGTGGTATCTATACACAGAGACCACCAATGTGCTAGGTCTTCAGGGATGAGTTCATCAGGAAGAGACTGGGGTGGGGGCAGGGAGCAGACTTTGAATAATTATTTAAAAGAAGGATTTGGAGAAGTGGTTTTTGTTGAAGATAGAGGGGTTTGCTCTCTGTTTTACATAAGACCCTAATGTCCTAAATGCAATATGTTTCTCTGCCTAGGACCCCTGTTCTCTAGTCTCCATAAACCTTTCTACTCCCAGTAAATTTAGAATGCCAGAAGGTTTTGTGAGTCAGGCCCCAGTCATCCCAAGAGGAGGCCTTCTGGGTTTGAAAAGCCAGCATTTGCTCAAGAAGAGCTTTGTGCAGAGTCAGGCCATGCTCTCAGCCTTTTCTCACCTTCAAGTCACTCTTATAATTAAGCTATAATATGAAATTTTAGATTTTAGTGGTAAAGGAGCTCCAAAGGTCATCTAGCCCAGCCCTGTCTTCAGCAGGTGATATATGATAATCTTCATTTTATAGATGTGGTAGCTTTGTGCCTTGCCCGGGGCCACACAGCTGATAAGAGTAGCATACTGATTCAAGAAAGGGCCCTCTTGGGCCCCTACTTTATTATCTGCATCTTAAGAATAGGGACTCTTCCTTTTTAAATGTGAATCATAACCTCAGTGCTATGTGCTGTATAAGAATACTCAAATACAGTCATGCGTGGTATAACAATGTTTCATCAACAAGGGACCATACATACGGTGGTAGTCCCAAACTATGGTAATACCGTATTATGCCTTTTCTATGTTTAGTTTTGTTTAGATATAAAAGTACTTACCATTGTGTTACGATTGCCTACAGCGTTCAGTACAGTAGGATGCTGTACAAGTCTGTAACCTGGGAGCCATAGCCCGTACCATAGAGTCTGGGTGTGTAGTGGCTGTGCTATCTCGGTTTGTGTAAGTGCACTCTGTGATATTTGCACAATGACAAAATAGCCCAACGATGCATTTTGCAGAATATAGCCCCATTATTAACCAACTCATGACCGTAATGCAGTTTTCCTAGCAGACTGATTTCCAGCCTCACAGTACAATCCCAGTAAGGCAGACTCCTGTGTGCATGGGGCTTACTAAATGCCCATTGCTGAGCCCCACACTTAGATATGGACAGTTGGGGTGAAGCCTAGGATTCTACACATGTAGCCTGGGTGACTCTAATGTTGCTGGTCAGGAAACCAAACTTTGAGAAATCACACAGCGAGATAAAGAGGAAAGAGTTTCCTCCAGGTGCAGGAGCAGGCTCTTTATTTTAATAGCAATAGCTTTCTCACTTCTAGAATTATCTTTTAAATAAAAATACAACTATGAGTTGTTAAGGTATGCATTAGGCATTTTTAGGCATTTTCTCATTTATTGGAAAGGAGAAATAATTGAATTCAATAAAGGTCCCTCCCCACAACACACACACGTGCGTGCACCCACAGGTGCATACACACACCCTCACACACAATTAGTATTGGCTGCTCTTCTGTTTACTCTAGGAGGTCGGCAGATTCATTAGATGGACTTTCCCACCACTTGGTGGAATAATTAGCATGATAAATAGAGGTAACTGTCCGCTCTGGGCTGTGTAGTAATGTTTAGACAAATCTGGCCTCAATATTCTATCCTCCTCCCAACTTCCAGCTCATCTTTTTCTCATACAGAGTTTTTTTTTTTTTTGGTCCAATTATCATCATTAGCATCTTGAACCAAAATGCCAAGTTATTCTAACAAAATAAAAGCAGACGTGAATTTTGGTGCCAAATAAGGTCATTAGACTCCAGCTACCAACAAACATCGTGTCTGAACAAACTTCAAGAGATACAAAGGTCTGATGTTGTGAGGTGGTTCCTGGTGAACTTCAGAGATGCAATGAACATTGTCACTTCAGTAAGAAAGACTGACACCAACTTAAATGAATTGAGGATGATAGATGTCCTCGAGCCCATATAGGAGATGTGCAAGAGGAAAGGGTGTCACAGCAGCCTATGGGACCTTGCTGATTGTCCATTTTTGAAAAATTGCATTCAAAAATCTAATATATAAATATATCCAAAAGGATGCACTTGTCCAGTAGGATGGACTGCCAGTGAGACCATCAGAGTTTACAACCAGTGTGTTTATGGGTGTGGTAGAAGAAGTGGATGCCGGATTTGTCAAGTCTCTATTAAGATATGGAATACAGAATGGAACCTAGTGCTCCAAATGAAATGGATGGAGTGTTTTTGCCATGGGCGAAGCCCTGTGCTGTACAGAAATGAGTCAGACACCAGCCATGCCTTCAACCAGTGGGGAACGCCACTGTCATAGGGTTTTCTCAGAATATAAAGAGGAATCACTGGAGGTGGTGCTGCCTGAGCAAGGTCTGAAAAGGATGCCTGGAATTATCTAGGTGACCAGGATAGGAGATTGAAAACCAAAGGGCATAAGAGCCAAGGCATAGAGGTGAGAACTGGTGTGCAATTCAGTGCATGGATCAAGGCAGGGACAGACAGATCAGATAATGTTTATCAAGTCATGACCAGTTTGCATGCTGTTTTTCACACGCATGCAATTGCATTTAACTCTTACTATAATCCTAAAGAGTAGGTCTCATTAACTTTTTTTCAAAAATTAAGGAAACCAAAACTTGGAAAGGCCAATTGACTCACTCAGAATCACAGAGCTACAGAGCTAGTAAATGACAGAGCCAGGATTCATCCTTGACTGTCTTATTCAAAGCATTTTTTAACCACGGCACCTTACCATCTCTGCACAGATTTGAAAGGAACTCAGAAGTTTCCTAATCCAAATTCCCACACACAGCAGACATCCTATTTTCTATATTCCTGGCATAGTAATTCAGCCAAGTTCAAGCACCAGTACTGGAAGCTTACAAGGCAGCCCTGAGATTATCTTCTGCCTTATAGCATACCAGAACCTCTCTCCTTGTCACGTCATTCAACTGTATCCCTCAGAGCCACGCAGATCCAACCTGACTAACCCTGCTTCTACAAACTGCCTCTGGGTAACTAAGGATAGTTGTTATGACCCTTTGCATCCTCTTCCTAGCCAAACACAAGAAATTCCTTTGCTCCTTGGCGGTAAACAAATGTGTGCTATAAAAAATTATAGATGGTGTTATTGGGGCACGGAGGAAGCATAAAGGAGGGGGTTTCAGCTGTACTTAGAGGACTACAAGAAAGGCATCGGAAGCAATGAAGCATGTCATAATAGGTCTTTGCCAGGTAGAGGATGCATTTTAAGCATCCTTTTGTTTACTTATTCTCTCGGCAGTTAATTGAATACTGTTTTGCGCCAGGCCCTGGGTGGAGGGCTGGAGATACAGTGGTGAAAGAGGCTGATGTGATCCCCATTCCCATGGAGAATGAAACAGCATCATGGATTGAGCAAATGACAGAGAACTCAGTGGGGTGGATGGTAAGAAGTCAGGACAGTCCTTGGAAGGGATACAGTAGGATAGGTAAAGCAGGCCTGCTGACAGGTGGCCACTGCACTTCTAATAAGCGCTGTAAAATAAAATGATGACGGCTTCTGTGAGGCAGTCAGACACTTAAAACATGCTCGTGGTGTGTTTTTATATAGCACAGAAGAATCTGAAATTGGGTTTGCACTTTGGCTGGGGTTTGTTAATGCTAATTTTCTGAGGAGGGAGCCAATCCCAGTGGCTTTGAGTAACCTTCAGTGTTGTCTATTAATCTTAACAGGTTAAAGCCCTACAAACTGGGAAGTTTCTATTTTTCATTCATAAGAAATACAACTTGGCAGATCCCTCATCTCCAGTATGCATGAGTCCCACATTGCCAGGAGAGGTGTAGAGGCCCCCATCCTGGTGGTGATACCAGCTTCTCACTGTATGTGTTTTCCTCTCTATATTCCATCCATACACAGCTGCCCCAGAGAGGAGGTCTTGAATGAAATTGCACTTGGCCTTTAGTGAAATCATACAGAAAATATGGCTGAGTCAAGCAAACACCATTCTGGATGATTCTCTGCTTCCGAGAGAACCATAAGAAATGACTTCAAAGTTGAGACTTCCGTTTTTTAAAAACTTCTTACAGGCCGTGAATTAAGAAGGGAGCTCATTGACTTATGTGGCATTTGCCAGGACATGGCATGTGGGTAAATCATGTGAATTCAGGGCATGGGATGTTTACCATTAGTTATTGGATTATTCAATGTAATGAGGCAGCAACATAAATCAAGAGGTTGAATCAGCTTAAAGTGGAAGCATAATAATCACAGCTAGATACTGATGTATTGGCTAAAAGCAGAGACTTAATCCAGGGGGCTGCGGGAATGCTGGGGAGAGAGGAGAGGAGAGTCATAAATATGGTAGTGAAACCTTTTAAAACCTCCAGAGGATCACCCTTCTCCTCACTGCATGTTCCAAAGCTTTGATGCTTCTGCTCAAGTGAGTTGTCTGTTGTCACCTCTATAGAAAGTGACCTAAATTTCCACCTGAGCAAAAAAATCAGAAGGTGAAAAACCTTTCAGGGAATGGTCACATGGTGTGCGTGTTTCTTCTGGTGGACAAGGTGCATGAAAAAAACATCTGCACCTGAGATCGAGAAGGTGGTGCAGGGCTCAACACAGGTGCATGTTCCTGTGATGCAGATGAGTAACAAGCCCCAGGCCTTATTCTATGCCTACAGTGCACACAGTATTTCATATTTCCTATCACTTACTGTGGACTTACAAATCATGAATCTGACCAAAAAAGGACAGCAAGGGAAAAGTTACACCTGAGTTCAGGACTCTGCCGTGTTGCTGGGTCAAGTTTGTGTTTCCAGTTTTCACCCTGTAGTAATTTGTTTTTATAATGAATTTTTTTCTTTACAAGTTGCTTTCACATACACTAACCCATTTCATTCTCACAGCACTGTAAAGAATTATTATCTTGATTTTTCAGAAAAGGAAATCGAGACCTAGAAAAGACAAGTGAGTAGTTCAAGGCCACACAGTGACTAAATTAAAAAATTAGCCAGGGCCAAAATCCAGGTCTGCATCTTGTTAATGCAATATCCTTTCCCGTTTTACTACCCCACCTTCCCGAGAGAAACTGGGAATGGGGACAGGGCTTACTCTGCCTGCTTCCTGACAGGAGCTATACACGTCTGATCCTGCCCTGACATGCCATAAATGGCATCAGTTGGTTTGATGAAGTAGGACCCTTCTCCCTTCATGCTTACTGTGGTACCAAATGATGGATGTCTGAGATGCAGAGCATATCGGCCTATGAGCCCACATCCCCCAAGCTGTCACCAAACACAGCACAAGTTAATTAAAGCTGCATTACTTCATGATAGCTAATTAGATAAACTTTCTCCCAGAAGCCAGCAGGAGTTGACACTGCCTTCTCTTAACTGGTACTCTGAAGCTGATGGAGCACTGTCTGCCACCAGAGAGAAGGTCTTTAAGGCTCTTAACAATAACAGGTGTATGTACTTCCTGAAAAGGGGATGACAGAAACATGTGATTTCTAAAAGCATGTTAACCCTTTGGCATCCATTTAAAGCTTACCAGCTTTTATTTAGGTAAAGAATTTAGGGCTTTGGCTGGAAAGAGGGTTGCTATCCCCAGAAAAGTGTTTCCTGGGCCCAGACATGGGTATATCTGAGACCAAGGGGGCACATAACATTGTTCAGGGTTAGCATACAAAGGTTAAGTCTCTCTGACCATATATATTTCAGAAAGGGCTTAATTTTTTACAACAGTTCATAGAGAGGAAAGAACTGCAATATGGGATATGGGTATTATTTCCTTTTGAGGAATCTGTTTTTCAAAAACTAAAAGTTTTTGCTAGGCATACACTGAAGTTTGCACACATGATCACATCTGTCCCCTGCTAAGGAGGATGTTCCATTTACACTGGCCTGCAGATTCTAATCTGCCTTCATACTTCCTTCAGCCACAAGAGAGTAGGCCCATGAGCAGAGCAAACAGACAACAGCAGTCAGAGCCCAAATGTTTATGGCTGAGCATTTCCAGGCTGGAACTCAGGGAGGAGTCCCCAGAGGATTTTTAAAACATCAAGAGGTACAAAAAATATCCTTGCCAAAAACTATCCCATTAATCCTAAAGAACCTATTTAAAACAGAAAGAAAGAAAAGGAACATAGAAAAGTCATTGCTGCTGGAATGAATGTAAATACTCATTATTATATATCTAATATTTATATTGATATTATTCATTTTAGAATGTACTTATAATATTTATATTTGGGTATTTTTTAACACATCCTCAAGCTACAGTTTTCACAGTGGGGACTGGATGTAACATAATGCATTAATTAATGACCGTGATTTAATTAGATGACATCCTATCGGTTATGACAGAAGGAAATAAGAAAAAGAGCTATGAGGCTCAGCTCCAGTTGCTGGTCTAAGTACTTCTGTGCTTTAATCTAAAACAGGAGATATGGGTAAGAAAGTGAGGAACCCTGTTGTCACAGGATCCTTGGGGTGTTGCTTCTCCAGCTGAAAGCCTCTGTGGTTGGTGGCACCCTTTGCCTGAGTATTTCTCACACCCACTGGGCTTCTTCTGTCCACTCAGCCCAGCAGGCTTCACTTCGCTCACACTACTGGCCCAGATCCCACACTTGCCAAGGGTGAGCCAGGCGTGGAGTAGCAAGGGGTGTGTAGGCCACTGTGCACAGCCAGGCACACTGGCACATGAGCAAGCACGGGGTTTGGCCACTGTGCACAGCAAGGCATGCCCACTGCTATGGCAGGGCAGGCAGCTCCAGGCGCTGGCCCATGTACCAGCTCTGTGTGAGGCCCCAGCTGGACCAGATGTACCACACATGGCTTCTGCTGCAGGCACTTGCATCCAGACATGCAGAATGCAGTGGTGCCCAGAAGCTTGGAGATGGCAAGAACCATAGAGCCTCAAAGAGAGTATCACAGCCCTGACTTGGGGATCCCCTAGGTCTGGGCTCCATGAAGGACTGCAGCTCTTCTCTCCTTCTTGTCACCCACAATGTGGAGAGCAGGGGAGGTGTTTTTCAGCCCTGTTTGTGCTAAAGCTCTTTCAGTCCCACCATTCATCAGGTCCCGAGTTTTTGTCCTGTGTCCAGGAAGAATGAGTTACACAGACAAGTGGAAGGTGAACAAGGTGGAGAGAAGCTTCAGTGAGTGACAGAACAGCTCTCAGGAGACCCGTGGTGGGTAGCTCCTTACAGCAGGCAGGTTGTCCCAAGGAGTATCCAGCTCTCAGCAGAGAGGAGACCCACAGTGGGTAGCTCCTCTCTGCAGCTGCTAGTCTGGATATCTGTTTGAGTCTGGCAGGATCCAGGGTTTTTATGGGCTCAGAAGAGAGGACATGCACGCTGATTGGTCCATAGCCGGCCATGGGCAGACCCAGAAAAAGCACCATAAGTTCTCACTCCAGTCCGTGGACTACCTGGAACTGACAGCCCAGCCCCCAGGCTTCAGACAGTCCCTGGCTTGAAGGTGGGACATCACTGGGGACCTGCCCTTTTCTGCCCAGGAGCCTGTCTGCCTCCTGCCACCATCAATGTGTCATCCACGGTACGCAGGCTGTTCATGCTGAAGGGCACCTGCAGGCCTGTGCTGAGCCACCCTGAGCACCCCCGCAGCCTCCCTCCTGTGCTCATCTATGTGCAAAGTTCAGACGGGCCCAAGGCAGCAGGTGGGCTGCTGTGTTAGCACCACCCTGAATGCATGCATATCCAGCCAGGTTGCAACAGAACCCAGGTTTGGCCACAACTTTGCTTCAAAATTGAAGTGGGTGCTAGGAGCAGGGAGAGGCCAGGGAGCAGGAGCAGGCACTTCTGAGCTTGCAGGGGAAGGGGGTGGGGCTTCCTGGTCTTTCAAGAGTGCAGGGATGCCCAGGTCCAGAGCTATGGCTGGGCAGCTGTGGCTGTGCCCAGGAGTGCGAGGCTCACACCTGCCAACTCAGTAGGGAAGGTGGGGCTCCCACCTGTTCCCGGCTCCCACCAGCCCCGTGGAGCATGCAATCCCAGCCACGCCTCCCCTGCTGCAGCTGGCATCTTCACAGTGGCCATTCCAGACAGGCTATCGCTACCATCACTGTGCTAATTACCAGGGCAGGACTGATGTAAAAGAAAAGGCCAAAACATGTGAATAAAAGGTAGAAGTACCCAAATGCTAGATTTGTTCTGAAATACAGAGTTTAATTTTTATTGTATTCACTTATAGCTCTTTTTTAAAAACATTACCATTATTCCTATAGGGATAAATATCTTTGCTATCATGCACCTGAAATTATCTGGCCCTTTTTCCCCCTTTGGAACAGTGGCTTTTAAACTGGATTTTTGATGATTCAAGGTTTCTTTGCAATGCAGCCATTACATTAGAGCAGAACAGGCTATGAATGTAATATCTATAACTGTATCTCAGAAACACAGAAACTTATAAAGAGGTTGAGACTTAGACTGGCTTAAATAGAAGGGAAAAGGCATGTCCACGGAATAGAAAGTAACAGATTTCTTAAATACATAAGCTACTGTTTCCATACATACTTGAAAGGTAATGCCCAAGTAACCCAGAAGTTACATCTATCTGACGGGATGCATGTTGTGATTCATATATGCACATTGCTACCTCCACATGGCTGAGGTTAGTATTGGGCTCAACTTGCATTTTAAGCATAGACTGCTAGTCAATATTTAGGAGCAAGCTAGATGTGTGCAGGCTATCAGAGACTGAGATGAAGTCACATGTGAAAATGGCAGAGTCAGCTGGTAGGGTTGTGAACTTATTATGAATAAACATTAAGGCAGGCCTGAGGTTAAGCTGCTAGCTATTTGTTAGCTCATTCCTTTGTTACTCAAAGGATCTCATCCTTCATGCCTGAGTTAAAATATTCCCTTCCTTTGGGAAGACTTCTGACATTCTACCAGGAGACAGAATTTTTCCTCCTCTGGTCACTCCATTGTGCTCACATAGCTGCCAAAGCAGTTATCTTATTATATTATCGTCATGTGTTTTCATGTTGTTTCCTGAGGCGAGAGAAAGGAGGCATCATTTCCTTTCATCTTTGTGTTCCCAGGCCTAATACCTCTTTGGCCCCAAACAATTATTTGTTGAATAAATGCACCAAAAGTTATTTAAAAACTAATTTTCAAAAGCTTCTTGAAATAGGTCGTGAGATGGTCACACAGCTGTTTTAAGTTCCATGAATATTGATTAATACATGGCAGGACTACAGATTTGGGGAGGAAAATAGGGAGATATATTTCAGGGCACTTAAGTCTTATAGAACCATTTGTAGAATTCTTTCCAAATTTTTTGTTAAAAATGCCTTTATCTTCTAAGACTTTGTAAGCTGGATCAGTGCCAAGAGTGTCTTTTATGACTGAACTATAAACCAGTGGAAAATGGGATTTATGAATTCTGAGTTTGCTGGTGCTACTTATATTGCTCTTGTCAAGGATTACAGTTTTTTAAATGTTTATAAGTAGTTAGCATTAAATTCCTGCTTTCTTCTGCACAAAGAAATGACTGTACCTTGGGACAATATGCTTTTTTTTTTTTTTTTTTTTTTTGGAGACAGAGTCTTGTTCTGCTGCCCAGGCTAGTGTGCAGTGGCATAATCATAGCTCACTGTAACCTCAAATTTCTGGCCTTAGGTGATCCTCCAACCTTGGCCTCCTGAGGTGCTGGGATTACAGGCATGAACCACTGCACCTGGCCGGGACAATATGCTTAATGATGAGGAAAGACTTAGGATGAAAAGGAGCATGATCATGGGCCAGATCTGGCCGAGAAATGAGCTGCTGGTATGCTGCACGTTCTCAGTTCACAGGGAAAGGGCGCTCCTTTAGGCTATGCCTAACCCATTTAGGAAACCACTGTTTGAGTTGTGGGTTATTTTTAATTTGTGTCTCCTTTTTTATAATTATTTTACTGCTGAAACTCTTACCAGGTGGAAAATGGCCTAATTACATGTGAAATACTCAGGACCTTTGGAAAATGTGCTTCCTTCAGTGGGTTCATATTTGCACAGTTCTAAAATAACTCACTTGGGTCCTGAATTCTGCCTTAATCAGTTCATCTGCTTTCCAGGATTTCCCTTCTGAGGGATTAACCTTTCATCTTACAGTGCTGTGAACATCGAACAGGTAGAAAGGAAATCTTCCCTTGCCAAGGATAATTCTGCTGTTATTTGATGGGGCACATCAATGTAGGGCACATTTACAGCTAATCAATAACATAGCATGTAGTAGAAGGGATAAGGAAACAATGTGAGTCCTGCTTCTACAATTTAAAATTAGTCATACTTTCCTTTAGAAATGTCTTTTTTTCCCCTCTGAAATCAGCCCCCAAGTTCTGAGGGCAGGAGAGAGGTGCAGAAGAAATCTAAACTCAAGGGATACATTCAAATAGCCTCCAATCTGCAGAAACTCCACCCCAATAAATACTACAAGCCCTTGCATTGTGATCTTTCTTCAGCTGAAGTTGGTCCAGGTGTAACTTAACATATTTTAGCCTAAAACAAAGAGCTCTGTTTACTCTTTGTACCTAATCTACATAAGTCTGGCAGTGAAATTTGGCAGATGTAGGGATGTTGGATGGACATCCACACCAGATGAAGCCCATTCAGGTGCCCCTACTTCTGAGTGGTGTCTTTGTGACTCAGCTCGGAGCCCACATATCCCAGCTCTTGAGCCATTTGTGTGTTCCCTTTGAACTTTTTCTATCTTCCCTGGAGTGCAGGGTGAATCCCTTTGTGTACTGATCATGCATATTCCACCTTTGTCACAGGAGGACTGTGCCCGGGGTCCAACGATCCTTGTGTGGAGAAGCCGTGTCCGGGAGACATGCAGTGTGTCGGTTATGAAGCCAGCAGGAGACCGTTCCTCTGCCAGTGTCCACCAGGAAAGCTCGGAGAGTGCTCAGGTGCAGAGCAGAGTGGAATGATGAGGATCTAATTTCATATTCGTGAAACACTTGCCCTTGAGTAAATTACACCATTCAAGTCCTCCCAGAAAATGTTTCTTTAGGCATGCAGCATTTTCCTTTAGAATGAACCATAGCTAATATCCACACTCACATTTACTTAGGATTTATCACAGCTGCAGCTTGTGCTAAGGGAACATGTAAAGACTGTGCTCTTATATAATGGAGAAGACTACAACATGTGTTTTTTATCACGTCTAATGTCTGTTAAGGGTGTGAAATTATGGAAAATAAAAGGCTGTTGGTTGGGCAGAGGAATCTGAGTATCTGTGGCATGGCCTTTGATGCTCAGGGTGCTGCACGAATCCACAGCCG
This sequence comes from Colobus angolensis palliatus, assembly GCF_000951035.1. Taxonomy (NCBI): domain Eukaryota; kingdom Metazoa; phylum Chordata; class Mammalia; order Primates; family Cercopithecidae; genus Colobus; species Colobus angolensis. The sequence continues at coordinate 3,130,651 of NW_012116622.1, forward strand.
CAAAACTAGGACCCACAGAAGGCAGAGCCAATCCTGTTGACCTTCCTTAGAGTCAACCCCATCTGGTGAACCAAGTAAGGAGAGTCCCTACTGGAAATTTCTAACTAACTTCACGTTCCAGCAGGAGAGGTGCTCACCTCTGCATCTTAAGGAAAGAAAAAAAAAATCAGTATTTAAGTTATTTTAATCTAAATGATCCTGTTTCTGATCTTCATTCAATTTCTGTACTTCATTTGATTCATATATTCTCTGCCACTTCTTTACTCAAAAAAGAATATTCTTCATTTTGAGTACCAATAGAATCCTCTTCAGGTATATTTAAAATACAGGCACATTGATAACAATTTTGGAATCCAATAAATAGTTGGAATAAAAACATAACTATGCCTACTATGGGCAAGGAACTTTGCAAGAATTGAGTTCTAGAAATTCAGGCTTTACAAAGAGAAGCACTGTTCCTAAAAGTAGAAACCAAAGCTGCTTCTTAGCTGATTTCAAGAATGGAGCTGCAATTAAGTAAAGGGACCACCTGGATGCTTACCTAAGTCATGTAAGGCTTAGAATTAGAAGAAAATTATGCTGTCCCCATGCACATAGCAGGTGGATGTGCAGGGGGATCACAAAGCCAAATCTTCTAAGTTTTGGAGTCACTTCCTGCTGACTTTTCTCCTTTCTATCTAGAAAACTTCTGATTATCTATATTTATTGTCCATTTGGTATATGTTCACACATTCCACCTTACACCCCAGCAAGGTAGCTTTTCAGCCGTTACTTTTCTTGTTAAAACATAAAGTTGAAAGCAATTTTTTTAAAAAGAGTAATCTCAAAATTGAGCAATCGAGTTGGACAAAATTCAAGGGGAGTCTCAAAAGTAATGGTCAGAAAGTGAAAGTGTGACTACATGAATTTCCTTTATATCAGTTACCTTTTTGCAAAATTAGTGCAAATGACATAAATTAGCTATTAGGCATTAGAATACTTGGGGAACATGGATATCATTTGGAAATGGTTTTGTTTTCTTTGTTTCATGGAGTTGAAAGTTCTTGAATGCCTAAGTGATTGGGGGTTAGGGGTATCTTTTAATAATGCTCATTTTAGAAAGTAGGAGTTGGAAATTTTGTAACATTAAGAAAATCCAAGTTGTGGAATTTACCAAGTGGCTCTTGGCATGAGGCAAGTAAGATGATTTGGTGTCTGACTGGTTAATATGTTTTTCACTTTGAAATTAGAGTGTGATGTGAAATGGAAAACCAGTTTTTAATCAAAAATAATTTCTCCTCAACACCTTCATTAACTTCTCATGCATGGTCTTTAATCAACTTGGTTGTTGGTTGTTGGGTGATTTCATGTGTCTCTGCTCCTTTCTGGATGTTAAAAATATATATGCCTTCTCATAACGGTCTTTTCAGGGCACACTTCTCTCAGCTTTGCTGGAAACAGTTACATCAAATATCGGCTTTCTGAAAATAGCAAAGAAGAGGATTTTAAACTAGCTCTGCGTCTTCGAACCCTGCAAAGCAATGGGATTATAATGTACACCAGAGCAAATCCCTGCATAATTCTGAAGGTAATTAAAATGGGTTATCTTTTTCTGCAGTCAGTTCTCATGTTAGTGTTTTGGCTCTTGGATTGGGGAACGGCTGAAATCATTTTGTCTTTTAAGTTCAGAAGACCAGAAGCAGACTTCTGGGCAAAGGGGAGCAGCAGCAGAACTGGGAAGGGAGCCAACATCCCATTTCCTTTTGAACATTCAGCTTCAAAATTGGCTCTTGGTACATGGGGCATCTCTCTTGAGAGTGGGTTCAAGGGCTGGCCTCCTTTGAGCTGTAATCGCTCAACAGTTCATTAGAATGTGTCTCCTAATCAATTCCACAACGGGGGTGGTCCTTTAAAAGGATTGGCAGTATCCTTTTCTAACACATGGGTCTATCCCCACTGACTTTTGAAGGCGATTTCTGTTCTTGCTCAGGGAGGAAATTGGAGACAGGGGGTATAAGAGATTTCCTGTATCCTATCATGACCCAAGTAGCCCAATTTTTCAGTCATTTCCTAGCCTCAAAAACTCTCCTAAAGCAGCCAGATTTATTTTAGAGCAAGTCTGACATCTATATTCAGCTCAAGGATTCTGGTGCCTTCGTGAAAACAATAATAATAATGGTAATGGGCCAGGTGCAGTGGCTCACGCCTGTAATGCCAACACTTTGGGAAGCAGAGGCGAGTGCATCACATGAGGTCAGAAGTTTGAGACACACCTGGCCAACATGGTGAAACCCTGTCTCTACTAAAAATACAAACTGGGCATGGTGGTGGGCACCTATAATCCCAGCTTCTTGGGAGGCTGAGGCCACTACACAGTAATCTGGGTGACAGAGTGAGACTCCATCTCAAAACAAACCCCCCCCCCAAAAAAATAAGCAAGCAAGATAATAATAATAACAGCTTTTTGTGCATCATTTATTTTTATTATACAGCTAATATGATAAGCTTGTTATATGTTATCCCCATTTGATCAAGAAGAGGACAGTGGTTCAGAGAGGTTATTTTCTCAAAGTTGCATATCTAATAAGTGATGAGGCCTGGATCCCACACTCTAATCTCTCTCACTCCATGCTGTTAATCTCCATACTATTCCTTACTCTCCATCTTGCTATTACAGCTCATTTTTTAAAAAATCACATTCTGGGCATCTGTAGACCAGATTCAGCCTTCTAGGATGGAGGAAAGATGGCAGGAAAAGGAAGAAGACGTGTTTCATCTCATGCTATTCCCATCAGGTTGCTATGTCAGCCTATTGTAAATGCTCTTCAAAAACATTCAGAGTCCATCCAGTGGAAAATGCCCTTTCACATGGAAATGGCAAGAAATCGTTTTCTTCCCAAGGTTTGGGCTTGAAGGGTACATGGTGGACCTTTCCAGCTTCTGCCCTTTGATTGTTTGATACGTCAGATTCAAGTTGATTAGGTGGCCCAAGCTTTAATCCTAAAGACAGATGAGGAAGGAGAGAAATAGAGAACACTAAATGCCAGTGGGTTTCTCGTAATGATCACATAGGGCTTTACTTACCCACATCTGGTATTGCCAGATATTATTTGATGGCCATAGTTGAGTAAGCGGAGAGTCGAAGTTTAAAAGTTGGTTACTTTTGTAAGCAGTCTCCCACTATCCTTATTCATTCAACTCAGAATTCTAATTTAAGATCTGGAAAGGAAAGCAATGTTTTTAAAAGAAAATAAGAAAAGTACTTTGGATGCACAGTTTTAGAGAATGATGCATTCAAATCAGATATTCATGGTGAAAGAAGAAAAACTCAAAAACCTAAGTCCTGCCTTTATTTTCTCGTGGCCCCGGAAGCAGCGTGCCTTGGGTCAGTAGATCATTTTCTAAATAGCCCTGAGAGTTGAAGTTTTGTATAATTGCTGGGAAAGTGTTCTGAGCATTCAGAGCTACCAGCTCTTAGGGCTCTGCTTGGGCCTCACTGACCTTTCTCTCTCCTCCTTCATGCTCTAACAGGGCTGGTGGTTGAAAATAGTTTTTATTAGTAAATCTCTTATAGAGCATTAAATCTGAGAGAGAACAAAAATATTGAACCTGAATGGCTTGATCCTAAAATGGAGCTTGTAATTTGACACTTCACTGGCAAAAGTCTAAAATGTGCAGATCCCTGAGGATAGGAAAGAAGAATAATTAAGCCTTTTAGGCAGCTCCAGCTCCTAAGGTATATTGCATTTCATGAAACAAGCATGTTTCTGAAAGTTGTGTAAATTGAATCTCGGTAAATGGAATTCTAATAAACTAGAGATGGATGCTATTTGAAGGAACCCTTCCATTAATCCCTTTGTGATGTGAATAATCACTCCCAATCTGTCTGTTCTATAAGTTTGCTTTTCATATGTTGGGTTTGCCCAAAGCAGGACACAGCTGTACTAAACTATTGCAGTTATTCTCCTACAGTCGCCAGGAATATCCACTAAGGGGATTTGAATCTGTTTGCTTAACATTTTCAGCCTCATGCAAGATTTAATTTCCTTGGCTTTAGGTACAGTATGTGCCTTGCACTTTGGTTCAACAACTAAGCTGAAATGCTTTGTTTAAATTGCACCTCTTGGTTGTTTATATTTTTCCGGTCAGAGCACATTCTCTAAAAAGTACTTAAAGTACTCAGTGGGGTGAAGGGCGCCCCTTACAGACAATTAAAGAATTGCACAGAGACCTTGAGAAGTGAAAATACTCACAAAGAGTATCACTGTCTCTCAGCAACAATAAAACGCACTCATTTTTCTGTTTACCATTGATACCCTATCTTCTTCCAAAGGAAATTCAAGGCTTACCATAAGCATCCAAATGCAATAAAATGAAAGTACTATTAAGATGAAAATACAAGGTTAAGAGCCAACCAATGAAGTCGGGTAGAGTAGAATATCATTATGAGAAAATCTAGACCAAGGAGAACTTCTTCAGTAGAGCGCAAACCATAACTGAGTTTCCTGGCAGCCAAAGCAACAATGAAAATAGATAGGTTCTGTGATTCTCCTCACACCTATAAAAGAAACATGGCATTCTTTCTCAAAGGGAGATCAGGAAAAGATTTTTTAAAAAGAAGAAGAAGAAAGAAACATGTCAAATCACCAGAAGAGATGTAAGGAGAAATCAGTAGGAGAACACTTTATCTCTGTGTCAGTCTTTCATCTCTAATATTATGGCAAAAGCACAAGGAGAATATGATTGTTAATCTAGAACTATCACATGTTTTTTTGGGGGGGGAAGTTATAAATGATTCCTTGCTACATTCTGATGATTCTGAGACATGGCTAGCTTCAAACCCCTAAACTGAAGAGAAGATAGGGAAAGCTCATTTGGTTTGTAAAACAGCCCACTTGGCATGGCCAGATCTTTCCTGTTATATAGATCAAAAGAGTAACAAGGAAACTCCTTACAAGATTTGAGAGTTTCAATGATCTATTTAAGAATGTCACCAAAAAGTAAGTTAACCTTAATAATTACATTTTGTAGTAATAATAAAATACCTAAGAGTTTATAAAGTACTTTCACATACATGTAATTTCAATTCTCATTCCCCTTGCATGTGGGTATGAGTGTCTACTTTTTTTGCCTGTGAGGAAACTGAGGCTCAGAGAAAATTCAATGACTTGCTCAAAGTGACAGCCAGTCAATATCACTTTGGGTCTGGGCCTATGAGAGTTTATCAAAAGAAGAAATTCAGAGGGCTGGGATGATTATGCATTCATTTACTCATTTAAAACACTTAATGTATACCAAATGGCTATTAATGGCAGCCTTAAAAATGGGTTTTTGTATTTTTGTTTGTTTGTGGGGTTTTCTGCTTTTTGATATGTGATCTCACAATGTTGCCCAGGCTTGTCTCCAACTGATCACTTGATCCTCCTGCCTCAGTCTCCCAAGTAGCTAGGACTACAGGCACTTGCTATTGTGCCCAACTCAGGGAAAAAAAAAAAAGAAAATTTTTAAAACATCCCTTTTTCAAAGAATATTGAATAATCCTCTTACAAGTTCCATGATTATTATGCATTTGCTATAACCACACACCAAGGATCTGAAGCAGTAAGACTTCATGCCATAATTTACACTTTTTACTCAAAATCCTACTTTCCTGCAAAAGTGGGACTTCTTAGAACTCTGATGTCTTGTCGTCCAAGCCCCAAGATACTAAAAATCCAGGGGAAAGCACATCACTGATTTCAAATGATCCTTAGAATCTAAATATCTTATAACATTAGGGCAACACTCTCTCAATTAACTATTTCATTGAACAAATTACCTAGCTACACCCCAACCCTAGCAAATCATTTCAGTATCATTGCTACAGACTTTTCTTACACTTTCATGCACACCTCAATTTCTATTAAAATAGCTTCCCCTCTGATTTGAGAAAGCATCATTCTCTTACAGAAGACCCTTAAAACTAGGTGAACCCTACTCTGAAGACAGAGAAGAATTAAATATGATCAGAATATGTTTTCCGGTATGAGAGAACATAGACATGAAAAGACAAAAGTGTTCTTTTCACTCCCTGGAATAATCTACCTGTGCAATGGCAAAAGATTATTAACTTTTCACAAGATAACTTTTGGCATCAGTGTTCTAGTTTGTCATATAAACAAAGCTGGTAATTTCAACCTCCTAGAATTTTGACAATCCAAATGATTTTTGTTTGTAAGAGGCTGAGAATCGTGTAGGCATCTGGCTTCCTTCATTCAGCAATGTTGCTGCTGTTATTTTTGCAACAAGAATAAAAATAAAAAGGAAGCTTGACCGTGCTGTGTTAGTATGGGATAATTTTATGTTCCTCAGTTATAGAACTCTGATATATTTGAGTACATCGGAGTCTTGTCATTTCTCCCTGGTGAATATGTAACTTGGTGATTATTCAAAGAGGTAGGAGGTGGGGGTGAGAGAGGAGAATGAACCAAGTAATATGTTAATTGAACATCTTTTTACAAAAACTTAGATAAATTGCACTCTCACCACCAATTTTTCATAATAGACTGAGGACACCAGTTTGTAGCCACAGAGTTAGCAGGTGGACTGCGCCAGAAGATACTCCCCAAAGTCACATTTGGTGATTTATTACTTACATTAAAATACAAATATGGAAATTATCCAGGAGTTGCCATGGAGCAAGTATTCTGGTATGATTTACAATATCTATTCATTCGATTTTGTGGAACCGAAAAAAATGACAAAGATGATAGCATAAGATTACACGTGAGGCCAGGCACAGTAGCCCACATCTGTAATCCCAGCACTTTGAGAGGCCATGGCGGGCAGATCACAAGGTCAGGAGATCAAGACCATTGTGGCCAACCCAGTGAAATCCCGTCTCTACTAAAAATACAAAAAATTAGCTGGGCGTGGTGGTGCTTGCCTGTAATCCCAGCTACTCGGGAGGCTGAGGCAGGAGAATCACTTGAACCAGGGAGTTGGATGCTGCAGTGAGCCGAGATCGTGCCACTGCACTCCAGCCTGGTGACAGAGTGAGACTCTGTCAAAATAAATAAATAAATAAATAAATAAATAAATTACACCTGAAAGCTCTCTGAAAAGAACATAAATAGTTGTCTTTTTACATTTGCACATTTGCATGACAGAGCAGAGTATGTGTGTTCTAACTGTGTGTGATATGGCTAACCATTCTGCGGTGGACACAGCAGCCTTGGAAAATAAGCCACAGCAGTTCTCTCTGCTCTCCAGAGCCAAACCCAGAGGGGCCAGACCATTCTCTCCAGGAGACCTGAGTGGTACATGACAAAGCCTGAATTTGATTCAGCATTCCAAAATTCCCACAGCTCTGTCTGCTTCACAAAGCCCCCTGCCTTCTAGATACACATGTTTATGTGGCATGACCTGTGAAATTTTATGCAGGATGAAGAACATGGAGCTACAAAGGCAGAAATGAGAGTCCCTAAGAATTCAGTTGTCTGTACTGAAGCATAGAGAAATATGCCACGTGTGAGAATGAGAGGTGCTATGATAATCCCAAATATGTCTATTATGAGTTAAACATGTTTCATAAAGACTGCTTCAATCTATTTCTGTGAATTCATTTTCTCTGTATCTCCTTGGCTGTTTGTAACCTGGAAGCTCTGGGTTGTCCTGTCATCTCCTATTCTTTCCTTTTTCTGTTCTTTTCCCAACAAGTGTCTGTTCTCTGCACAGAACTGTGAATGCCAACAGACTAGTGTTCCTGGCATGACTTAGACACTGGCCTCCACAGGGTCCTCTTGCTGGTCATAGACGTAGGCCAGAAAAGAAACTTTTGTTTCACAATTTCTGGCTGTGAATCCTTTCGTGAGCAAATGTACACTTCGCTAGACAGGGGTGCAGCCCTCATTCCCCAGATCCCAAAGCCACCTTGCATTTCTGAGAAATGTAGAACAGGGTGGACGACACAGGGGATTCAAAGGTCTGTTTTCTTTGCAGCAGTTGAACCTGGGACTCCATGGAGGGCCAGTCCCTGCTCTGCAGCTCTCTGCCAGCAAGGATCCTCCATAGCACATGCTTTCTTCCTGTGTGTGATGTCTCCTGGGATTAGCCTCCTGGGGGCAGTGATGCCCTTGCTCCACCAATACACTCCAGTAGCAGGCTGGTCTCTGTTGTCACACCCCAAACAAGGGCTGGGAGCATTTACAAAGTGTGGGCCATTAAACAAAAGATCCTTCTGGAGGGCCAGGTGTCACAAGCGATCGAGATATTTTAAGCAAATAGCCAAGCCCTGAGCACCTTGGAAGATAACCTTCACCTAAACCATGAGCATCATCCTAACAGACTATTTTAAGAATATGCTAGTGTTTAATATAGAGCAGCTTTTAAATCTTAAATGTATACAAAGCTGGGAACTAGGAAATTTTTCATTTCTACCAGGCCTCTTTGTTCCCCCTGTGGAGTACTCATATAAATGTATTCAAGGAACATGTATGTATTTGTGTGATTATTTGATTAATGGCCATCTACCCTACTAGACTGTCAGCCACATGAGGGCAGAGATGATAACTTTGCTCAGATGGTCTCCTTGGCACTTAGTACACTGCTTAGCATATAGTAGATGTTCAATAAATGCTAATGAGTGCACCGAAATCATTCCTGTGGTGGTAATGACTAAGAAGGGTGCAAAGAATAAACAGACCCCTAAACCAGATATTCCTGGGAATTTTAAAGTGTAAAGACCCAAGGAGTAGAAACATTCTTAGATATAATTGTGGATATATGAATGTGTGCCCATATTACTAATCACAATATGTGAAATATAAGGCATGCATTTTCATGGCAGGTAAGGGGGAGGCAGAGTGGTTAAAAATCAAACCACAACAGATTTATGAGTAGGGCAAAAGTCATGTCCCCATTCCAGCCTTCTTGTGAAGCCCCCGGGCCGGCCAGGAGCAGGGTGTAGGGAACATACTCCCAGTTGAATATTGAAAAGTGCTGCACTCTTCCTTCCCCACGCAGATTGTGGATGGCAAGCTGTGGTTCCAGCTGGACTGCGGCAGCGGCCCAGGAATCTTGGGCATCTCGGGCCGTGCTGTCAACGACGGGAGCTGGCACTCGGTCTTCCTGGAGCTCAACCGCAATTTCACGAGCCTGTCCCTGGATGACAGCTACGTGGAGCGGCGCCGGGCGCCCCTCTACTTCCAGACGCTGAGCACCGAGAGTAGCATCTACTTCGGCGCCCTGGTGCAAGCGGATAACATCCGCAGCCTGACTGACACGCGAGTCACACAGGTGCTCAGCGGCTTCCAGGGCTGCCTGGACTCAGTGATACTGAATAACAACGAGCTGCCACTGCAGAACAAGCGCAGCAGCTTCGCGGAGGTGGTGGGCCTGACGGAGCTGAAGCTGGGCTGCGTGCTGTATCCCGACGCGTGCGAACGCAGCCCGTGTCAGCACGGGGGCAGCTGCACTGGCCTGCCCTCCGGTGGTGAGTGTGGCTACACAGTGGGCACTGGCCTGGGGGTTTAGGGGAAAGGGAATGAACTGCAGGGGGATCCCTGCCCTCCCAACGCAAGGGCTCTACTAGAGAGGAATATTCACACCCAAGATGCTCTCCAACCTTCTCAATCTGCTTTAGGGAAGCCTCAGCTCTTGACAGTTACAGGAGTGTCCAGTTTTGCCAATCGTTTGCAGCTCCCCATAGGTGCAGTTGCAGTGGCACAGGGGCCCAGAGAGGCCATCAACTCCGCCCACTCCCCTGTCCTACCCCTGGCCTTTCAAGCCATAGGAGGTTGGGCGAATAGGACCCCCTTTTAAATATGCCCTCATGAGCCACCCGCATGTCACTGCAGAATGCTAGTAGCACCCTGAGTTATGACACCCACGCACATGAAATTGCTGACCAGATGTAGACATGCAACCTTACTAGAAGCTAAGACATACAACCTTACTAGAAGCTAAAGCTTACTAGAAGCTGTCCCCCAGGAATAGGAGATCTTGGAACATACTTTCGCAATGTGTGTATTAAAAATAAGTCTAGTTACAGCTTTATAAAGGAGTAGAAAGTCAAGAATAAGGAGAAGGAAATTTACATAAAATCTCAGGACAGATAAGCAGGCAATGAAGGCATGATGCTTTACTCTAAATTTTTTTTCTCACAAAGTACATCATGAAGAAGAAAGAGGAGAGTAGGCATAAAAAAGAAAACAAGAAAAGGATTTATAGAGAGTTTCTTTTGTTTGAGGGAAAAGCCAAGATTATTTAAGTCCCAGGAGTCTAGAGATAAAAGAATCCCTGACTTTACCAAGATGCAGTGTCTGTGTTAATGTAAACTAGGTCAGACATGCTCCTGGTTGAAGGCTTGCCACCTCCCAACAGCCCAACCGCTGATTCCACTTCAGCCCCTTTGCAGAGTCGCTCAGCAGTCGTGTGATTAGCAAATTTAAACCTTCCTCACAAATCACTTAGAGATTCTGCTGTGCGCATTACCATCTAACGTTCGTGAAACCCAACTCCAAATTTAGAGTCCATTTTATTATTAGAATGTTATAAACTGTCCATGAAATGATGCACTGTCGAAATACAGCCCCCAAAGTTGTTTAGACTTGCATGTGTTACTACCACAATGAGGGCCAGGTACCCTGGGGGGAAATTTCTGTCGTCTCGATTTAAGAAATCTATTTGCTGTTTTTACTGTCTCAGCAGTATATGTAAATAAAGGGTTGTTATGGTGCCATAATTCCCAAATGATGGGCAGTAACTATACTTCAGTGGTTCTATAAACCAGCCCATTATGACAAGTCATGGCCAGTTTTTCACCAGGCGAAACAATTCTGCTAGTGTGAGCCATCTACGATATATAAAAGGAGCATATAATTAAATTGGGTTGAAATAGAACACCACTCCATGTCAAATGCTGGGTACATAGCCACAAATTGTAACATACTTTTAACGATGGCAGGACGTTGTTTTTGCTGGCAGGGCTACGGGCTTCCACAATGGATTATCTTTAAAATAATAATAATAATCACTGTATGAGGGAAAGAGACCAGGGAATCTTGCTTTGCAGTGTGCATTTCACTTTTCAAAAAAATTTCATGAAATCCTTTAGCTAAGTATTCAGTGGAAGTATGTTAATTAAATGACTATGACCCACATGGGGAATAGCAATTGTCTCTATTTTTAAATCGCTTTATTTAACCATATTTCAGCACTGATGACCCGCTTGCCATATACTTTTCACATAACCTAGAGAACTTGTCTTGCCCTCCCTAGGGCCCCAGCCTTGCCTATAGAGCACACTCTCCCATCTACCTCTTTGTCTTCCTGTTCCCTTCTTCCTTCTGTGATTGGGCATTGGATCAGGATTCTACAACAGGTATTCTTTCTTCCAAGGTGAAATAGCCTCTTGTCAGTTCAATTTTCTCTTTTGTCTCTGGGGGCTTATGTTTTCCTAAAATGAAGACGGTATCTTTTCTTACCTTCGTCTATACAGTTCTCTTCTCGCAGGCCTATTATCTCTGTTCTGTTGTGGGAGCCCTGCAGGAGCATCCCACACCAAGCCTATTCCCAAGCCTGGCCAATGGGTTCTTATCTCAGTAGACACCCAGACGGGTCCCAGGCGGGGGAGTTTGGGAGTCTCATGACAGCAGGACTGGGCCCAAGCCTAGCAAACTCCTTGCCACTCACCAGGAGATCCAAGAAATCCAGGACTTCTATTGCTTTCCTAGGGAGCCAAGGGCACGAGATTCCTCTTCTGATGTGTGAGGAGGTATCTACCTCTTCCTGGCTATAGGGATGAAACCTTGGCTTCTAAGAAAAGTGGAAAGAGAACCCATTTTCTTGCCCCTGTTATCTGTATCAATATTATATCAATAGAGGAATTTTTGCTATATCCTGTAGCCTATCTGCAAATTCCTGAAATTGGTGCCAAATAAGGGAGAGAAAAAAGGCAAGAAAAGAAAGAATCAAAATTTGGACTTTACTTCATGTCTATGAAACTATGTAGCTAATTATAAGGTTACTTAAAAGAAAAATCCTCTGAGCTGTGAGTGATAGTTTAAAAAGAACAATAAGACCAAGTCTTTAATGAAAGAATATTTATGCCTTCAAGAATTCCCTCTGGCTGCCAGGGAAGTCTAATCACAGGAAGAGACAGTGTTGTTCCCTCAGATCAAAGACTAGGCTGCGTGAAGTGTTCAAAGGGGAAATTTGGGCTAGAGATAGTAGAGGCAGGGAGCTTGAAATGAGACTCCTTGCACATGAGACTAATAACAAAACTTAATTGTTTGAACATTTTCTGTGGTTTGGACCCTGTGCTATGTGTTGCTCTAAAATTTTAGGACACATGTTTTAGCATAAGCATCCCCTTGACCACTGAAGAATCCTGGAGTATTGGTCATTGGTTCTCCTGGCGGCAGACTCCATTCTCAAACTGAGGCTATCCTAGTACATTCAGAATTGTTAAAGCAGGCAACACACAACAAGAAGCATTTTTCTTTCAGGGATGCAGGATTCTGCCCCAACCACCTCTAAGCCCCATCAAACCCTTGGCGTGAAAGTCAGGGAGGCCACAACTACTAGCTTGGAATGACACAGTCAGCAGGTTTGATCAGCATTATAACTCTTGCTGTCCCAGGAGCAGGCCATAGGAACCTCAGGGGAGTCAGATTCCAGAACACTGACTTGTAATGAGAGTATAAATATGACTCTATAAAGCAACCACAGAGAGAAGGCTCTCTCTCAGTAAAGCCTTAAAATTATATGTATTTCATAAACATTAACTGGAAATAGCAACCACTGTGGAGAAGCCATGACTAGGTCCCATTGTGATCCCTACATTTCCAAATGCAGTGGGCAGGGATCAGCCCAATGTCTGAATAATAATATATCAACACCCACAGTTTGAATAAGGAGTACTCAGTCCTCCATGCCTTATCATGCTTAGCTCAAGCCCATTAATGGAAAACACATTTGAAGCCAGGCAGTCACCATGCCATAAATAGTCATTCAGGCAGCATGGCATGAAACCAGAAGCCTAACTCCTGAAATGGAAACTTGGGGAAATTCTTAATGGTAAGAGCTACCGCTTGTTAGACTCTTACTATGTGCCTAGTACTGTGATAAGTGCTTACCTTGAAAGTGCTTATGCCATGGGACATTTAATTCTCACCGCAGTACTCTGAGGTCAGTACTATTCTCTCCCACCTACTCACTCTCATTTTACAGATAAAGAAATAGGCCAGAGAGGCTGTCAGTAGCCTGGCATCACATAGCTAGTAAAGTGGTGAAAGCACACTGGCTGGGTGCAGTGGCTCACACCTGTAATCCCAGAGATTTGGGAGGCCAGGAGTTCAAGATTATAGTGAGCTATGACCATATCACTGCACTTCAGCCTGAATGGCAGAGCACGACCTTTTCTCTAAAAAAAAAAAAAAAAAAAAAAAAAAAAAAAAAAAAAAAAAAAATTAGTTTCCCAAAACAGTATGTAGTGGTATTGATTGGTTTATATTTTTTCCTTAAATATGCAATGGTTAAAAAGAAAAACAGAAAAATATTTTGAAAGTGGGAAAGATGGGATTTGATCCATGTTTGTGGACCCCTTCCCCACCAGCCTGTACTCTTACTCTCGCTACTCAGAGTGTGTTCCAGGGACCAACAGCATTGGTATCACTGGGAATGTTGGAAAGGTAGCATCTCAGTTCCCACCAGAAATCCACTGAATCAGAATCTGTATTTTAACAAGATCCCTAGGTGATATAGTGATTTATCTCCCTGTCTCTGAACTGCCCTGAATCCTGGGGAAACTTTGACTTTTTTTTTGCTTGTATTGTATGTAATGGTTCTCAAACTCTGAGATGCATCAGCATTACCTAAGGACCTTGTTAAAATGAGACCTTGTTATAGAAGACCCATTTGATGGCTATTTACTTGCCTCCAGTATTTGCTGTCCACATCAGGAACTTTCTGCTAGGTCACTGAATCGTATTTGCAGACTTCTGAACTTCCCTACCAAGAAAATGTATCAGTTGGAAGTTAAGGGGAAACAAACAAACAAACATACAGAATCTGAATTGGCAGGAGTGGAATTCAGGCATCTCTATTTTTAACAAGCCTCCAAGGAGTTTCTATGCACACCCATTGTTTAAGAACCACTGACATTTGAGAATCCTGAAAACTCTGTATTTGAAGAAGTGCAAGTCGGTGGATTCCAGGAAAGGTAAACAGACATAAGACATTCAGGAATTGAGAGTCAGATGCACAGCCTGCACTTTAAAAAAAGGAGTATAAAGATGGAGCTTTGTACCCCAGTCAGGAGATTTTGGTAACGCTGAGCTCCCTTTCAAAGATAAGAGTAATAGTGTCTGCCACTTCCTCTAAGCAGTTGTGAGTATTCTCCCTGTCAAATTGCATGAAACAACAAGTTCTTGGATGTTGCAAATAGTTTGCATAAAACTATTTTCAGTAGCAGTTTGGATCATGTTTTGCTGAATACTTTGTGTCCCTAACTTGTAAGAATCTAGATAAATTTAGTCCATCAAACTTTAATCAAGTACCTGCTTGGTGCTGAGCTCTGTGTTGAATTCTGGGTCCCATTGCTTTCTCTGTGACCAATGGATGCCACTGATGTGGCCTCCCTCTCCAAACAGCTGGTTTAAGGGAATTGAACAAGGGTTCCCGTACATGCTCCACCCACTGGCTCACTGAGCTTCGAGAAGGGAGATGTCAAACTCCCAGTAAATATGCTGTGGACATAATTTGGCTGAGCTTCTCAGCTTATGAAAAAAAATTTTCTGGGTGACTGTCTTCTAAATACTGACTTCATCTTATATTTTTGGTACCTTGGAAAAAACCTCGTTGTAACAGCATCAATAATTATAGACACTAATAGAAATGCTCAAACCCTGAAGTAGGTTATGTGCAGATACATACTAGAAGGTGAGAATTTACTGTGTGGCTAATGTTAACACATTAAAGATTTCCAGATCCTCAAAGAAAATATTAGATGCTTGGCCCAATATACAATATATAAAATGTGAGTCAGCTTTCCTAGGGAAAAAGTCTCACCTTCAAACTTATTTTTGTTTTACAAGGTCTAAAGGTGTTGAATGTACCGTTTGGTGAAAGAGAAAAGTCAGAATGACTAAAAGTTGAAATGGCAAAGTAACTTCAGCTGCAACAGGGCTTATGCTCACTCATAATTAGCATCTCACATGATAACCTATCCACTAGTTTTCTCATACTAATTGAGGCTTGCACGGACTAGAGGTTTGGATGTTTCCCAGTCTTCAACCTAAACATCAGAGTAAAAAAACTCCCATGATTTCCAGTTGTTTGGTTTATGGGCAATACAGAGAAGAAGCTGATTTCAGGATCTATAGTAATTAACAATAATTACAACAATAAAGCACCTAATGTTGTATGCTGCATTGTGGTTTATGAATCCAGGAACCATATTATTCTCGATGAAGTGAGTATTAGTGAGCCTCATCAGATAAAATAAGGAAGTTCCTAGAGGTCAGGCCGTGGTCATACCCAGGTGGTGGGTAACACCAGAACCTAAACTTGTACCCAGTGCCTCACCACCACATCACAGCCACCGCCCCCCCACCCCCCCACCCCCCGCCCTGCCGAGTCTTGTAAGTTCTTGGAGTTTCTAAATGAAGTCCGTAATTCAGCAAGCAGAGTGGTTGATGCTGACTTCACATCCCAGGGGCTAGTTACACATTTGTCATTATTTCCATTTTTGTGCAGCAGGCAGATGTTTCCTTATCAAGGCAGCCAAGCCTGATCAAAATGATGTTCACCTACACTGGCAAGCAGGGTAGAGAGTTCAAGCCATAACCTGGATGAATCGGTTGGAAAATGACTACCAACTCAAAGGAGTAAGACAGGAATTATCTTGGTTATTTGCCTACACAGCCCAAATTAATGCTATAATTGCTTATACCATTTCCATTTTTGCATTTAATAGGTTTTGCAATGCTCTTCTTTGAGCAAGGAAAGGAGGATTCATTTTAAGTTGCTCTGGGTGCAGATTTCAAAACCATCTGCATCTGCTATAACTAGAAGGATTGTAAACAGAAACACAGCTTTGAGGCAAGATTTAAAAATACACTTCTCATTTTGCCAGGATTTGAGGGGAAAGAAGCTATGACTTTTTGGTACATGTATCTCCACACTAGTAGGACCATTTCCTTTCTAAAATCTGAGAACCGGCATAAAGTGCATCTGCCACTCATTGACTGTGTAAGCTTGTGAAACCCATCTTACTGACGCTTCAGTTTTCTTATTTGTAAAATAACTACAATAACAATACTTACGGCATATGGTTGTTGTAAGAATTAAATGAGATAGAATACACAGTTCTTAAAATTTTTCACATCACGTGATAAGCTATTATTCTTGTGAATTATTTCCCCCTCTGAACGAGAAAAAAAAATCAACTTTTTAAGAATACATTGAGATTAACCATTGATATTTTTCTTTCACATTTACAAAAGTGTTAAATATTATTTGTGATCAAAAAATGCCTAGATATCTCTTAGAATTTTGTTCACCTTATCTGTGTTTTATAGCAACATATGGTAATGCTTGGGAAGAGTAGAAACTTTTTATTCGATTATCTTGATTATTTAATGATGATTGGATTCCCAGAAGGAGTGTCTAAAATTGTCCATCTCACCATATCTTATCTGCTTCCCGGAGACTGATGGGAAGTAACCACAAGCTCTTCTTTCTTATCCCTAAAAAGTAATGAGCTCGGACTCAGTGACAAGTTCTAATACAGTCTTGTAGAATGATGTGAGAATCAGAAAGCCTAGAGTCAAGTTTAAACTCAATCTCTTACTAATGTATGTTGAGACGGAGTTTCGCTCTTGTTGCTCAGGCTGAAGTGCAATGGCGTGATCTCGGCTCACCACAACCTCTGCCTCCTGGGTTCAAGCGATTCTCCTGCATCGGCCTCCCAAGTAGCTGGGATTACGGCATGCGCCCTTATGCCTGGCTAATTTTGTATCTTTAGTAGAGATGGGGTTTCACCATATTGGTCAGGCTGGTCTCAAACTTCCAACCTCAGGTGATCCGCCTGCCTCGGCCTCCCAAAGTGATGGCATTACAGGCATGAACCACCACACCCGGCCGACTATATGTTCTCGAACAAATAGCTTAACCTCTCCAGCACCCCTGGGAGTTGAGATGTTAATGAGGCCTATTCTTTCTCCTTCATAGGATCATTGTGATCCTTCATAGAATGACTGAAAGTGATTTAAAAACACTAAAGCATTAGACTACTTAGAATTATTATGGCTACTAATGAATGATAATCATCATTATTGATATTTTTAAAATTAATAATAGGGCTCATACCAGGATAATGAGATTATAAATAATATTTTATGAGAACAGGTTAATTTT
>NW_012116622.1:3148532-3180520 GCF_000951035.1 Colobus angolensis palliatus
AAGCAAGATTTCTTCCAAATGGCTCTGCCTCCTATGCGCCAAGGGTTTGCGATCTTAAGATCCTAGACAGTTTGCTGCTCTTTCTGATAAACAGAGAGGGTAACGAAGTGTAGTTGTTAGAAATACAGTTCAGGACTCAGGAGCCAGACTGCCTGTGTTCAAATCCACACCAACTTCGTGACCATGACAAAGCAATCAGCTTCTCTGTACCGCAGTTGCCTCTTCTATAGCATGCTTCTAAATGGAGCTTTTCTGTCCTTGTATCCTCAGTGCTTGCCATAGTCCCTATTCCAGGGGAGAACTGGTAAACCAGTTCTCTAAAAATAAAAGCCCTGATTTGTAGCATTTACTGATGACTGTGGTGTAAGTACTTCCACCATGACTGATGTCAGGCTACCCATGGTTTAACAACTGACCTGCCAAATTCCTGAATATTTAACAGTCACCTCTTGGGACCCTGTATGAGCTGGCACCAGCCACACCACCATCTATGACTTAGGCACTCAGTCAGTGTGGATATGTTCATCAGTCAAGCTGGCTGCTGCATCAGGTAGTGCTAGATACTCCACAGAAGATGATGAAAATGACAAAATTCGGAAGGAACTGTGTGTGAGTAAAATAGTGCTCTAGAGGTAGTTTCTTATTTTAAAGTCTGATTTTCCAAGGCACAGAGACATCAAATTGCTTCTCTGCCATCAGATCAAAAAGCAGTCCCATGACCTGAGTTAGAATCCAGTTTCCATGATAGTGATTTAAATGTCCCTTAGATCTGGACAGCCCTCTCCTGCCCGCATGTGCTTCTGATATAGTTATAAGAAGCTGTCAGTCACTTGCCGAAGAGGAGCTGGAGAGGGAGTTTTTACTGAGTTTACCTACCTTGCCTTGGACTCCCCCCATTCCTGACTTTCCTCCTCATCATTGATGTGCTTTTCAGAGTCCTGTACTGTGGTTGTTTAAGATTAGAGTCTAAAAAAGAATCTAATTCCTCCTCACAAGTTACTCTTTGTCTAAAGGCATGCCATCATAGCCAATGACCAGCCAGGTGACACAAAGAAGCATTTTTCCAAATCACAGCTGCCTTCAACAATTTTCAATTCTATTAAGGTGAGCAATTTCCCAAATCAGCATAACTTCAAGCCAGCATACCTCAGACTTCTGCCTCTACCCAGAGACCTCAGGCTGGCCTTCTGTAGACATAGCTGGCATCAACAGTGGCCTTTCCTTGGGAGCTCCTTGGCCTTTCCTTGGCTTTGCGTTTAAGGGCATTCTTTTTCCAATATGTGTGTGTCTCTCTCTGAGCCTCAGTCTCTTACCCTCTGTATTTCTTGTTGCCAGGAAGGCTGGGGCTCCATAGTCTCCTCCACTTGGAAATAAATAGATTTCTCTCTTGGTTCCTGCACCTGCCTCTTGAAGATAAGATTTTCTCTCTGTGAACCTATGAACACACACACACACACAATCATTCTTCCTTCTGTACATGGGAGTTATCTGTAATGGGGATTCAGCAAAGCATCCATGAGACCATATGCCATTTCAAACCACACATTTCTAACTATCTTGTATCTATAGAGATCAAGCTATATAATCCCAGCATCAGTCACTGACAAATTTGGAAGAGGAGAAGCCCAAGAGCCCTTCAAGTAAGAGTGAGAATGGTTCCTTGCAGTACTTACAAAAGGTCTTAGGTATGGGGAAAGCCTTTTTGACCACTTCAGGGTAAGGGTGGCAGCTTGCTCTTGCAACTCCACTACTATGGAAGTAAAGTTATTTTTATATGAGTCATAAGCCCATAGAAGTGAGGAAAATGGGGAAATAGACAACACCAACACAAGTTTGGAGGTGGAAGGCAGAGAGACAGGTGGTGAGGAAGAAAGAAAGAAAAGAAGCTCTTAGAGACCTGGATTCCAGCTGGTACAAGGGACTGAATTCCGAAAAACTCAGGGGACTGAATCCCCAAAGACTCAGGAACTGGAGGCACCAGTTACTTCTGAAGGGGAAGAGATGGAGAAAAGAGCTTAAAATAAGAATTGCTCAAAACGGTTTAGAGGCAGTCAGGATTCAATCTGGATTCCTACCCTCCTTCTGCACAACCAGGCAATCGCTCCCCCGATGCTATGTGTGGTGATGTTGAAATGCAGGGTCTCAGGTCTGAAGCACGCCAGACACTGTGCTATACAGGAGTTAAAGTAAATATGATGTGCCCATTGGATGCTGAGACTCACAACCACCCCTCCTCTGCCACCACCCAGCCTCCCAGTATTAGAAACCAGGCCTTTACCTTCCCTCTGAACAGACGATAAGATGAGCCATTATTAGGGAAAATGACCATGCCAAAGCTACTGACTCAGTTTCTCAGTTGCTGAGCCCCATTAATGTGCTCAGAGCTTCTCATTGGATTTCTAGTTTTCTATTGCTATACTCTTCAATGTGAACTAATAAGCAATGGTTACAAGTAAAGAAATCCTCTCATCTGGAAGATAGAAAATGTATTAGAGTTCTTCAGAGAAGCAGAACCAATAAGAGATATATGCAACTACTCCTCAACTTATGATGGGGTTATATCTCAATAAACTTATCATAAGTTGGAAATATCTTAAGTAAAAAATGCATCTAATACACCTAACCTACCAAACATTATAGCTTAGCCTAGCCTACCTGAAACACATTTCTATGGAATATATATTGTTTTCACACCTTCATAAAGTCAAAAAATCATAAGTTGAACAATCATAAGGCAGAGACCATTTGTGTATATACATGAGCATGTGCACATACATGAGCATGTGCACATACATAAATGTGGAGAGACACTGATTTCAAAGAATTGGCTCATGATTGTGTGAACAGGCTGGCTGGTTGAAAATTCATGTAAGAGTTGATTTTTCAGTCTTGAATTCAAAATCTGCAGAGTAAGCCAACAGGCGAGAAATTCAGGTAAAATTTCTTCCATGTTACAGTCTTGAGGCAAGATTCTTTCTTCATAAGTCCTTGAACTGAATAATGAGGCCCACCCAAATTATGGAGAGTAATATATTTCATTTAAAGGTAACTGATTATAAATTTTATCATACCCAATGAGACTGACAGCTAAAAATAGAAAGAAATAAATAAATTGATAACATCCACAAATACCCAAATACCTTCACTGCAACACCTAGACTAGTGTTTGACCAAATATCTGGCTATCAATAGGCTACCCAAGTTGACACATAAAATCAAATATCACAGAGACCAAAACAAAGAAACAGAGAAAAGCAACTTGGAAAAAATTGCAGGGAGAAAACTTCATAAAAGTATTATTAATATCCTCAGACAGATAAGAGAAGAAACTGTAACCACAACCCAGAAGCAGGATGTTACATGTGAAAGAAAAATAAAATAAAAACTCAGTACACAAAAAAAGTTCTTGGAAAATGACAAATTAATGAAAATCTCAATAAAAGTGAAGGAGATAAGAAACTCTCACCAAAAGTAAAGCAAA
The DNA here is from genome assembly GCF_000951035.1 of Colobus angolensis palliatus. Taxonomy (NCBI): domain Eukaryota; kingdom Metazoa; phylum Chordata; class Mammalia; order Primates; family Cercopithecidae; genus Colobus; species Colobus angolensis. Next base: position 3,152,014 of record NW_012116622.1, read on the forward strand.
ACCTCACAGAGATGTAATATAAGAGAGAAAAAATAAAATTAGAGGAAGGTCCAGGAGATCTGAGACCCAAAAAATAGAAGTTCCATAAAAACAGAATAGAGAAAACAAAGGAAAATAAATTACAAATGAAATAATAAAAGAAATTTTCCCAAAGTGAAAACACAACAATTTCCAGATTGCAAGAGCTCACAGAGTACCCAGTATTGGCTGAAAATAAACCCATGTAAAGTACATCACTGCAAAATCTCAGAAAATTGGAGGCAAACAGATCCTCCAAGATGTTAAAGAGAGGGGGGGAAAAAAAAAAACAAATTACATACAAATTCCAAGAGCCAAAATGACTTTGGATTTCTCAAAAGCAATGTGGAGGGATTGCTTATAATTTTTTACGCAACCTAACTGTCAAAGAGGTGTCAGGGTGAAGTAAAGACATGTTCAGCTATGCAAAGTGTCACCAGATTTCCTTCCTATAAACCCTTTTGGAGGAAGTAACTGTGGAATGTGTTCTAGTGAAATGAGAGAGTAAACCAAGAAATAGGCAGACAGGTGATACAGGACTCACCAGATCCAACATGGGAGAGCAAGAAAGCAGGGCCAGAGGACAACATTCAGGGTGGAGCCAGTCAGAGGGCCTCAGGAGAGACTAATTCAGGGGATAAAAATACAGGGAAGCAGAGACAACTAAACTCGGAGAGACCTGGTTGATGAAGAGTTTCTAGTTAAATCAACAATCAATATTCAGAAATAAGCAAGCGAAAACACTGGACATTTTTTAACTCTAGGGAAAACAAGTTATGCATGAATATAAAAATATAATCGAGCTTACTACAGGACTTAGCTGCAAATAACATTTCATTGTCATCATAATGCAAACACTGATCATTGACTTAACCAAAATTACAACACTACAATATATTGTGAGATTGGGTCAGCAAAAGAGGTATTCCTATGTGGTGAGGCTGAAGGTTTGAAATAAAAACAGCATAGTGGAAAACTAATAGAAAATGCCTAACACTAAAATAATCACAAAATAGTCAACTACTATGGAAGGAAATATTGAAATAGGGAAAGGAACACCCAGGCTACTTCGGAGGAAGTGTAAATGGGAGGGATGACTGCTGGTGGACAAAATAAAACTTGTAGAACTACCTTCCTCTTTACTATGTGCATGTATACCTGTAATCTAAAAAAACAAATCTTATGTTTTTTTTTAAACGAGGGAAGAAAGAACACCGTTACTGGTTATTCATCCCTTCCATCTCGAGAGATAATGCATCTCGAGAGGTCGATAATGCCTCTTTCCACATCTGATATTTCATATTCTCTGTAGTGAGGATATTATATTACTGCCAATTTCTGCATGACGGGCTTATGAGGGGAGAAAGAGAAAAAAACGCAAAAATCAGGATCAGACCAGGGGAGCTGGGCAAAGGCTGGAATTGTTTCCATTTCCCTGTGCCTTTGCCAATCTAGGGTTCATTTGAGTTGACAAATATCATTTTACCTGCTCTCCCCTCATTCCTTTTCCAGGTGGGATTTCAGTACTTGGCTAAGGAGAAAGGGCACAGGAGATAGGACAGTGACTCAGGAAAGGAGGTAGCGTGGTATCAATAGTAAACCACTCCTATCTGGAAGCATCTGCCTTGTGCAGTAATAGTGTCGGGGAGAAAACATCTTCCTCCCCATCTTGGATTCCGCTCTTAAAATCTGTCCCTTGGGAAGGTCTTACAATTCTCACTAGCATTCGTGTATGTGGTTAATTAGGTGAATTTTTGTGGGCTAGCAGGAAATCCAAACTGCAACTTGGCATTTTAGTGGCAAGATGTTTCAAGCAATCAATTTGCTAACCACCTTTGGAATTTGGGCCCTTCCTATGATACAGCTCAACAAAGAATTAGGAGGACATGTTATAGCTGAGTCCAAGCACTCAGCCCTAGCAGGGGCATCCATGGCTCATGAGGTCCTCTGTTTCCCCAGGCTATCAGTGTACCTGTCTCTCACAGTTTACGGGGAGAAACTGTGAATCTGAGATTACAGCCTGCTTCCCAAACCCCTGCCGGAATGGAGGATCCTGCGATCCAATAGGAAACACTTTCATCTGCAATTGTAAAGCTGGGCTCACTGGAGTCACGTAAGTGAGATTATATAAGTGTCTTTCTCTACATCGTTCTTTATTGCTGCAACAAACCAGTAAGCAATTAACGAGGATAAAATATTTGCCACTAATAGTAAAGGCAAAGGGTTAACATCTGCACGAGACATATAAGGAGTGCTTACAGGTGACTAAAATGTTAATAGGAATTATCTCTGGGTAGTAGGGTCATGAGTAATTCATATTTTCTACTTTATGTTTCCCTGTATCTTCAAAATTGTGTATGATTACTATGTAGTCTGTAACTAGGAGAAAAGAAAGTCATCTAGGCCACCTAATATTTCTATTATAATTCTGAGGCAGACACACTACTCATTTCCGCAGAATCCATTAACTGGACTCTACTGCCTATTGTTTTTTGATCATTCTGAGAAACTGAAACTTACCTACCCTTTGCAAACCTTTCTTTCCCTAAGAAATAAATAAATTAAATGTTTGCCAAAAGGAAAGAGACCATTTTAAATTCCTAGTAAAATGCCACTTTCAGCCATCCTTGATCATTTTACAAGTATATATATGTAATCTCAAGCAAGTGATATTCTAATTACAGATCAGTCTTATGTATTCATTAGAGCAAATCTCCCGAGGACTTTACCAGGAAATACTTAGCTGACTTTGAATCGTTGGATGTAATTTAAAGTAATAAAGCGGCATTTATTTTTAAATACTCTGTGATTCTGACTAATTTCCGGCTGACCTCACCTCTATCTGTTCAAATTAGGGACATTTGGGTACATTTTAAAAGGTAGATTACCAGAAATATAGGTTATCGGACCTTTGAAATAAACATATCAGAACAATTGCTGAAATAGAGAAAAGTGAAAAAGAAGGTCTATGTTCTCAAATATTATTTGAGAATAATATTTGAGAAAGAATAAGACTGAGACTTATTCTCAGAAAGAATAAGACTAAGAAAGAATAAGACTGAAACACTTGCCTTATAATTATACTCAAAGTGAGCCATGGATTGCTTTAAAGAGAATAAAATTGATTTAATTATTTTTCATTAGAATGCTTGAGTCATTTTTCCTAAAAATCTACGTGAGTATTAGCCTTTAACATAAGCACAGAATGTTGAAGACATGTAGCCCTCCACCCACCCACCCCCTGCCTCCCGCAGCTTCCCAAAGGGGCCAAAAATTACTGTAGCCATTAGAGGAAAATGTCAGAACCAAAGACTTTCCTCTGGGGAAAACCTATACGATATATAGATTCACAGCTCTTTGTCTGCAATTCCACAATCCCAAAAGCTCTGAGAACTTAAAGGTTTGGAGTATGTTAGTGGCAAACTAATTGGGTGGCAAAACCTGTTCAAAACTGTTCTGAGGCTCTTTCTACTCTTTATTTCTCTCATTTAGTGTGAATATCCATATGTTTCACTGCAGAAACACTGGTATTTTTGATTATGGGATACTAGGGCCAGCACTAGTTTCTGTGAGGGGGAGGAGTATTTTACATAACGTGAAAGATATGTGTTGTATGTCCTTGCTAAAATTGCACAATTTTAAATTCTGAGATGCATCTCCTCCCGCGGATTTGGAGACCAGTACCATTTCAATAGCATCTGTTATTCTTTCTCTTTCTCCTCCTCTCCTCTCCCACCTCAGTCTCTTCCTTTCCCCAACCCAGGTAGGAAAGGAAGACCTGGGAGAGATTGGGTTGGAAGGAACACCTTAACGCAAAGTGATGACTTGGGGACCACAGTGTCCATATAAATGCCTAAATTAGTTTCCCTTCCCCCGCAAACCAACCATCTTTGTCCTGCTTCATCTGTACCCTTTAGGTGCATCATTTTCTTTTAAAGATGTCTGTGTTTTCTCGAGCTCCAGTATCCCATTGTGTGTGCACAGGTCCTGACGGTGGGGAGGGGCTTCTGTGTCGCCGCAGGTGTGAGGAGGACATCAATGAGTGCGAACGAGAGGAGTGTGAGAACGGAGGCTCCTGCGTGAACGTGTTCGGCTCCTTCCTCTGCAACTGCACGCCGGGCTACGTGGGCCAGTACTGCGGGCTGCGCCCCGTGGTGGTGCCCAATATCCAGGCCGGCCACTCCTACGTGGGGAAGGAGGAGCTCATCGGCATCGCCGTAGTCCTCTTCGTCATCTTCATCCTCGTGGTCCTCTTCATCGTCTTCCGCAAGAAGGTCTTCCGCAAGAACTACTCCCGCAACAACATCACGCTAGTGCAGGACCCGGCCACCGCCGCCCTGCTCAACAAGAGCAACGGCATCCCGTTCCGGAACCTGCGCGGCAGCGGGGACGGCCGCAACGTCTACCAGGAGGTGGGGCCCCCGCAGGTCCCCGTGCGCCCCATGGCCTACACACCCTGCTTCCAGAGCGACTCCAGGAGCAACCTGGATAAGATCGTGGACGGGCTGGGAGGCGAGCACCAGGAGATGACCACGTTTCACCCCGAGTCGCCCCGCATCCTGACAGCCCGGCGGGGCGTGGTCGTGTGCAGCGTGGCCCCCAACCTCCCCGCCGTGTCACCCTGCCGCTCCGACTGCGACTCCATCCGGAAGAATGGCTGGGACGCGGGAACTGAGAGTGAGTAGAAAGTGGTAATGCTCACCCCTCTGTGCTTACAGGGAACCTGCAGGGGGCGTTGTGCGAGGACGCTAAGGGATGAAAGAGAGACCCTGTGGGCAGAGCATTCGCTATGACATGCTGGAGTGGAGTGTTCACACAGGCTCTGGAAAACCGTCCTGGTTCCGATTCCCACTTACAGATGGGAGAAATGAAGCTCAGAGAGGGTAACATCATGAGCCCAAGGTCAGGCAGCTAGTTAGAGGCAGTCAGTACCCCAACCCAAGTCTTCCATGCTCCAAAACCCACCCTCTTCTCACAATAGCGGGCCACTGGTCAAAGTGCAAAAGAAAAGAAGAAAGTAGACTAGTTATTGTGTATAAATTATAATAGTGTGTGTTTCTGGGCCTATGTACAAAGTGCAAAAAGCCACATCAGTGATGTCCAGAAGTGCACTCTGGAAGGTTGGAAGAAGAGAGTATTTCCAGTCTTAGAATGAAGACTTGAGAGAAGCAGAGGGGCACTTCAATTGGACCGTGATGAGTTAAAGAGTCTGGGGAAAGGAGGATATTCCACCACAGGGGGGACCCATGTGATCAGAAGAAAAGCAAGTCATTTCTTCTTGGCTGGAATATAGAGACCATGAAACAAGGGGGGGGGATCCACAAGGCAGAAAGGTGGTCTGAGCCAGATGGTGGTGTTTGCCCCTTCACTTGGCCTCATATAGCAACATTCTAGGCACAGGGAAGAGCCACAGGTGCAAAAGTCCTGGGGTGGGAAGAAGCTTGGTGTGTAGAAGAGCACAAAGGAGGTCGGTGCAATTGGTGCTTGCATTTTAACAGCAACACTATTGCAGGTTTTTAACTAAGTGACTGACATGATCTAATTTACATTTTTTAAAGCTGGCTCTGGCTGATCCTAGGAGAAGAAATTGAACAGGCTTCCTTCCCAAAGAGGGAAGAAAGCAGAGAGCAACTTAGGTAGTCTCTGTGAACATCTGTGTGAGAGATTGTTTTCCCTGCTGTTAGTATCCATCACAAGGAGACTAAAGGAATCTTTGCTGTAACCCATAACTTCATCAGGACAAATGACTTTAGATCCCAGTAGCAGCTGTGTCCTAGAAGGCCATGGTTATAGCACTGTGGCATATGTTGAGGGAGAAGGAGGGAGCAGGAAGGTTTCAGATGGAGCTAGAGACCATGGGCAGCCAGGGAGATAAAGGTTTTCTTCATGGAGGAAGGGAGTATTCCTACTGATATCTTTAAGCATGAATAAGATTTCAGTAGGACACTTTGGAGATGGCCTCCTAGGAACAGGAAGAAGCTCAGTGTAGAGGACACATAGAGGGTTACCCGAGAGATGTCTGGCTCCGTTGTTCAGGTGAGAGGTCAAGGTTAGAAGTGAAAGTTTGAACGACATCTGCATGTAGGATGGTGGACTCTGTAGGAGGGTGAACTCACCAAGGGAACAAGAACAGAGAGGATGGTCAAACCAGGCCTCCAAAAGAACCCTGTAGATGACTACATGTGGGCTTTGGGCAGAAGGGGAGGAGCCAGGCAAGAAGACAAACACTTTCCAACAAAGAAAGAAAAGGGAAAAGGAAATGACCCCGTCCAGAAGCCAAGAGAATGTCAGTAAGGTCATCAGTATTGACTACTGTGAAACTGCCAAGGAGGACACAGGCTAAAATAGATGTATAGTGAGCTTGATGGTGAGAGGAGTCTTAGCATCTCAGGCGCCTCTCAGTAGAGCCATCAAGGCAGAAGCCAGCATGCAAGGGTTGAGAACCAAGAGGTTTGATGAGAAAGTCAGAGCAGCAGGTGAATGTGAAGCACACTGCTGTGTGTTGTATCATCTCCTTAAACCATCACAGTGCCCCTATGTTGGTACCATTACCAGGCCATCTTTCCATGGAGGAAAAAACTTCATTCAATGAGTGAAATACTCACCTGAGGGCACCTAACTAGCAAAAGGAGAAGTCAGGATTAAAACCTGTGCTCTTACCAGCACTGTTCTTGGGAGCTTTGGCAGGAAGGAAGAAGAGCGGTATTAGAGGAAGAGGATTTCTTGGTGATAGCAGAGGGCCAAGGATGAATTCTTTCTATTCTAGCACTGCCCCAACATGCTATCTGCTGATTCCATCTTTCTGTAGACACATATATTTTAAGCAGTTGCTCTTGAATTTCAGTCATAAATATATTCACTCTCAAATTATCTGTTGAGTTAGACTTTACTATAATCTTGCCAATCCAATAGTTAATAGGTTCTTTTTTATTTAGCAATAAAAAGGGGGGAGTTGAATAAATGAAGGAGTGGAGAAAGGAGTTTTATGCTCAGCACTTCATTCACCAGAGTGGATTATTTGTCATTTCCTTCCTTGTGTTCAGGGTTAAGCTTGTGCCCACCTTGTGCTTTTTTGAAGCTCATCCTCATATTCTCTGCAATGTGGCTGTTAGGAGGTGAATGTCTCCCTGGCATATCTCTCCACTTATATTGGTTGTTTAGCCAACTCGTGTGGCCTCAGCCTCTGACAGCAGATGCAGAGCCACCATGCCTGTTCCTGACATCGCCCTTTTTGGAAGAAACGTGTAGCCACAGAGAGGGACAAATGTTCCCTTAATCACAAGTCTGCATCTCTTTGTACCATTGCATTACAGGATGATTTGCAGCTCTTCCTGGTGATCACTGCCCTCCTCCCCTCCTGATGTGACAGCTTTATTTCCAGAATTCACCTCAGGCCAAAACTCACATTTCCCCCCAAAGTCTTGTTGGGTTGTATTGAATACATTTCCTTCTTTGTTAAGCAAGGCAGAGTTAGCCGGTGAGACAATTTCTGGGCTACTAATTCATTTTGCATTTGACAACCTCAAGATATAGGCTGTTTTTATTGATTCCTTTAGTCCATCAAATAAGAAAGTAGCCCTGGTGTGCATGTGTGTGTGTGTGTGCGTGCACGCACGTGTATCTGTGTGTTTCTGGCTGTCTTTGTACAGTAAAGAAGGAGGACATATATGGATAAGGGCATATCGACACCACTGCCGGCCCTCCTACCTGACACAGGGTGTAGAACGTGGTCACTCCCAAAAATGATACAACACTGCCCTCTAGAAGGCAAAGCTGAAAACTCCACTCACTGTCCAGAGATGGAAGTTAGGATAAATGTAAAGGCATTCTCGCCTATAAAATATTTATACCCCTATTTTAAAAGTAATCTCATTTAACTTGGTGTTGACACCTCATCAGTTCATGTAAATGATGTAAATTAACTCTGAGTGGCAAAGAGCAATGCAGCCACTTCATCCTCCTTTTACTCTTCACTCAGTTGCTTCACTTTGAGGAAGGAACAGCTACTTTTGGCTGTCAACTGTTTGGAAGCTCATTTATTATGGGCTAAGGGTTTCAAATCCATAATGTAAATCACTTGATTGACAAACCTTTGCCCCCAATGGCACAATCAATTTTCTATTGTGGAGCTAAATTATTTTCTCTAAGCAAATGAAAGAGCCTCGAGAAGTGAACTAGCTGGGAGGGCGGTGGGCAGGAGGAAATAGGCACAAAGTAACCAGTGTAATTTCTGCTTTCTCTTTGACTGTCCACGAAGACAAAGCGGTTGATGACCCAGGAGAAGTGACCTGCTTTGCAGGTAGTAATAAAGGCAGCAACTCTGAAGTTCAATCCCTCAGCTCCTTCCAGTCAGATTCTGGTGACGACAATGGTAAGAAGTCATCAGATTTGTTTGGAGTGGGTGGGCTCTGCTTCCTGTTCTGAAAGACCGTGGCTGGGAGGAGGGTGGTGTGACTGACTTTGTTTCTCAACCTGTTCATGGGCTTTTGAGCGTGTTCACCAGGTTCCTGGTTTACTCCATTGTTGGGTGTCATTGCCAAAGGAGCCCCCATTGAGCTGTCACTGTGAGCAGGCCCAGAGATCTGTTATCAGGGGTTGATGAAGTTACCCTGGGCCTCCAGTAGTGAGTCCTCTTTGATTTGGTTCGTGGTGGAACTACTTCATCCCAAATGATATTCTCTAGCAGACAGAGTAATTTATTTCTTTTTTTATTTTACCAACGATCTCTTCCCTCTTCACTATATTTCCAACATGCCCATCATTAGAAATTAGTTCAGAGACAAAAACCTTCTAATAGAACCAGTGGAATCTTCATTCAATTGAATTCCCCTTATAATCATTTGGGTTATGGGCTTTTGGAGAATTTATTAAAAACTATGAGGCAGCTCCTTAGAAAAATGCACATACACCCAAAATGTTGCATGCAATTTCTCATGGTTCACAGACTTTGTTGACACTCCAAAGCTGCTACCTCTACCTCTCGTGAACTTATGCTTGTGGAGAGGGTGCTAATGCTGGACTGAGTTTTCTGAGCTGAGGAACCAGCTTCGGAGGATGGGTTGTTCTCCCCAGGGCAAGGGAGGGAAGCAGGAACAGTCGTAAAACAGTGAGTGTTTTCAATGTGCTAGGTAAACCAAGAATAATTTCAAACAGTCATCCACAGAGACAAGCAGCCTTACCTTAGGTCATTTTCCCATTTGTCAGCAACTAGCAACAAATGGATACTTATTAATTTATGTAATCATTCAATCTATAAATCCTTGCTGAATTTTTTCCATATGCTAAGTCCTTTACCCAGAGTACAAAATGAAAAAGGCATAGCCCTTGCCTCCAAGGCAAATACAGAAACAGGTGAGCTCCAAGACCATAGAAGCAATCATGGAAGTAAAAGAGCCTATTTTCATCACCACTTTCAAATGCTGGCACTTCTGAGAAGTACAGATGCCTTCAGTGTATCTGTCTGCTGGGACAACAAATCGTGTAACAGTGGATTTTTTCTGACCATTATCAGAAGGTCAAAGATACACCCCCAGATCTGTATGCCTTGATGTATCCTCTTTTCCTCCTCCCTAGCCAGAAGAAAAGCTGTGGCTAGTTTGCACTTTATACAGAAGCACCTAAGAACATAGACAGTCCAGACTCCAGGCAGCAGATCCAACAGTGATGCCTGGTTAACTGTTCTCCTGGGCTCTGCTGTGTGCACCCTGAGGATCACACTCTTGCCTTTTTATGCTTCACATTCCAAGTTGGTCCCAAATGAGGCAGGTAGTGTTAGGAACTTTCATCAAACTGGTTTTAAGCCTGATCACCTCTCCACAAGCTGTTGTACTGAGCATTAAGGCAACCCATATAGACCACAGGTATCTCCTCCTCTATTCTAACTATATGAGAGGCCAAATGCTGACTTCTGTCCACACCTTACTGGTGGAAGCTAGGCCTTGGGTCGTTCTGGGCCGTCAGTGGCATTATGTGACCGTGAAGCCATCAGCCCTGCAAAGGTTATCCTCTATCACTGGCATTTGGTTCAGAGCAGCATGACTGACCAACAAATAATTATTCCTGGGAATAGTGAGGTCTTCCTCTGAGAGCCTTTGGGAGTTGCTAATGAGAAATTAGCATGAGCTTGATGAGCCGCTACCTTCCTAAATTGATTTTGCTAAGTCATGAGGGGTGAATTTATGACCCAGCAATCATGACCGATCGTGCCTTTCAGGAGGACTGGCCTTGGATTTGCTGCCATTTCTCTTCCATTCCACAAATCCTGGGACCCTCTAGATAAAGGTGTCCACTGATACACTCCCTAACAGATTGTGGGGAGGCTTTGGGTGTTTGCATGCTGCACCTTCATTGTTGTTTTTGTTGTTGTTGTTAAAATAAGTTAAGGTGTGTTTAAAATACACAACTAACCTGAAGCTGTCCTTCCCCTCCCTCCGATCTTCTTTTCCTGACCACAAGCCTCCATAGTGACTGTCATTCAGCTTGTCAACAATGTAGTTGACACTATAGAGAATGAAGGTATTTACTTTTTTTCTTCCATAGCATTTCTTGAAATTTTGCTTCCATGTTACTTTGGACTAGGAGTGATTTTAATGGATTGGCCACAGAGTGGGCAATGAACAGCTGGTTTCCGATGAGATGTGGGGTATTTCTCTATGGATCTGTTTTACAATTTTGAAAAACAAAACCTAGTTCATAATTTATTTTAAAAAAATATGGGCCGGGCGCGGTGGCTCAAGCCTGTAATCCCAGCACTTTGGGAGGCCGAGACGGGCGGATCACGAGGTCAGGAGATCGAGACCATCCTGGCTAACACGGTGAAACCCCGTCTCTACTAAAAATACAAAAACTAGCCGGGCGAGGTGGCGGGCGCCTGTAATCCCAGCTACTCGGGAGGCTGAGGCAGGAGAATGGCATAAACCCGGGAGGCGGAGCTTGCAGTGAGCTGAGATCCGGCCACTGCACTCCAGCCTGGGCGACAGAGCGAGACTCCGCCTCAAAAAAAAAAAATATGTGGGGTACTCTCTTTATAAAATCCCTTTCAGGAGAAGAGCACCCAATTAGTTGCAATCCAGATTAATACTAAATTTATCTTTATATTCAACATGTGTTCATTGAGCTCCTACTATGAGCTGGGAATCCTTAAGAAATCATTCAGAGCTGCAATATTATGGATACTTATTTCAACCAGGTAACTTTTATTAGCAACTTAATAAAATCAGGGCCTGGCATAAATGTGATTTATCTGTTTTGTTTTGCTTTGTTTTTTTCCTAAATATGGGAAAGAAATAAAATGGGAAGAAATAAAAAAGGCTAAACTTATTCATAGCCCATAGGCCTTTAGGAGCATGTTTTTTAAAGTCATTTCAAATGTTCTGTTTTATCCCTCTTCATGTGGTTTGGATTGTCAGTTTTACTTTTCACTTTGTATTTAAACAGTGTCTGTCATGGACCAAGGACAGAACTACAACCGAGGTGACTGTGCCGCAACCCTAGCATAACTTTTATTTGTGTGTTGTGAATTGCTGAGTTCTTTCTTACCCTGTTCCTGTCCCTCTGCCCTGATCTGAATTTTGCATGTCTCAGGTGTCTCATGCGCTCAGTATTGGAGGTGAAAGCTCCAACAGCATTCCCCTCCTAGCCTCATCCTCTGTGCGTGTGTTTCACCCGTTTGCCTGCACACCTTCCTGCCTCCTGTGGTCCACAGCACAGCTGATGGACCTCTCTGCAAGCACGTTGCCAGTCTGGCTCTGCAATAGCATGTGACTAGGAAGAGGGAGTGGGGACAGTTCTCAGGGGTCCTGGAACTGTCTCCTTGGCGTGTCCTCGCTCTTCATCTCACGGCATGGCTAAGTGTGAGGCTCTGCACCAACCACGCATCAACCTGTCAGAGTTGCCATCGCCTTGTTCTCCACAGGCCAAAGCATGGCTGGCCCCATAGACCCTTGTAAGAATCTGCTTCTTAGGGTCTCTTGGATGCTAAAAATTGCATGTCAGGTCCCTCCCCTGCTCCTTTCCCAGCCATGCGCCAACTCCAGTCTAGAGGAAATTAACTGTCATGGTTTTTCTCTTGCAGCCTATCACTGGGACACCTCTGACTGGATGCCAGGGGCCCGCCTGTCGGACATAGAGGAAGTGCCCAACTATGAGAACCAGGATGGAGGGTCTGCACACCAGGGGAGCACACGGGAGCTGGAGAGTGATTACTACCTTGGTGGTTATGACATTGACAGTGAATACCCACCCCCTCATGAAGAGGAGTTCTTGAGTCAGGACCAGCTGCCTCCCCCTCTCCCGGAGGACTTCCCGGACCAATATGAGGCCCTGCCACCCTCCCAGCCTGTCTCCCTGGCCAGCACACTGAGCCCGGACTGCAGGAGAAGGCCCCAGTTCCATCCTAGCCAGTACCTCCCTCCTCACCCATTCCCCAATGAAACGGATTTGGTGGGCCCGCCTGCCAGCTGTGAATTTAGTACTTTTGCTGTGAGCATGAACCAGGGCACAGAGCCCACAGGCCCAGCAGACAGCGTGTCTCTGTCCTTGCACAATTCCAGAGGCACCTCATCCTCAGATGTGTCAGCCAACTGCGGCTTTGACAATTCCGAAGTAGCCATGAGTGACTACGAGAGCGTAGGAGAACTCAGCCTCGCCAGCCTTCACATTCCCTTTGTGGAGACTCAGCACCAGACTCAAGTGTAGACACCACATCTTGGGTAGTTCACCCTGTTTGTTACAGAAAAGTGGAAGCTGATTGGCTGGGCTTGTGTCCCAGTGGAGCATCGTCTGTGGAAAGAGAAGGGAATATGGTATTTTTCCACTAGAAACTTCTTCACAAGTCATACTGTCCCAACAAGCAAGCTTGATTCCAGTTGGGTGAAAATGAAAGGCTCAGAAATTGTTTTTGAGAGGTGTCTGGTAATCCTTGATGGAGGTACCTGTGTTCACAGCTAAAAATGCAAAGAGGGAAAAATTATTTCACCCACTAAGTTATACAGCCAGTCTTGTATGGCTTTGTGCAGTGTTGTACCCTGGAAAGTGTTACAGCGTCAGTCCTTGCAGTATTAAAAACTGGCAACAATCAAAGAGGCATTGTTGCATGTAATTTTGAGCCAATGAAATGAAAATAGTAGTAATGATTGTTGGAAAAGTTAGTCTCTTAGGCGAAAGAAAAGAGAAACAAATATTAAACAAACCAGAAAATGGGCTGAAGCCTTCTAAATCAACTCTATTTTTTTGATAAGCTGCCCAATTTTCAGCTACAAAATTAGGTTTGAATAACATGTTTAGTATGCTCAGTTATTTCTGTTTGCTTGTGTTAAGCATCCAATCTAATATAGTTGGGTTTTATGATCTTCGAGAAAGGTATCAATGAAGAGCAACGTGAGGCTTTTGGGTTCCATTTGGTGGGTGGGGGAGGAAGTTGGAATTGTTTGAACATTAGAAAGAATGTGATTATCTGGTTGGTTTTGTGTTTTCTGGTAAATATTCCCATCGGTAAATCTAACATTGCTACAGAAGTTGGCTTTGTTCTATAGGTTTTCTACAATGAGATATTTTTAGAAGTTCAAGCAAAACTCACAAATTCAGGGAGGAAAAAAAAAGAAAAAACTATACCTTCAAAGTTTGCAGCCTAGATAATCACAATTCTTGATAATGCAGAGGAAAGGTGTCTGTTACTCGAAATCAGTAGCGTCACCATTATAAATACAATTATGTTAAGAAAAGAAGAAAGTAGACTAGTTATTGTGTATAAATTATAATAGTGCGTGTCTGTCTGGGCCTATGTACAAATATGTGCTTGCACTCAGTAAGGCTGCTCTTGAGGAAAGCTAATGTGAAGGTTTTGGGAAATGGTCCATGTTGAAAATTCTGTCAGTGAGCATGGCATACCTTTCAATTTCTCTGATCTCTATGGTGTTAGAGAAACATCAAATGCCATATTTTACTCTGGTTCAGTTAACTTTATTTTGGTACTGCCAATAAAGAAAATTGTGCTTTTTTTTTTTTTTTTTGACAGAGTCTTGCTCTATTGCCCAGGCTGGAGTGCAATGGTGCAATCGCGGCTCCTGGGTTCAAGCAATTCTCCTGCCTCAGCCTCCCAAGTAGCTGGGATTACAGGTGTGTGCCACCACGCCCAGCTAACTTTTTGTAGTTTTAGTAGAGATGGGGTTTCACCATGTTGGCCAGGCTGGTCTCGAACTCCTGACCTCGTGATCTGCCTGCCGTGGCCCCCCAAAGTGCTGGGATTACAAGCATGAGCCACCATACTCAGCCCAAAACTGTGCTTTTTAAAAACAGTATTTTCTTATAATTTTCCAGAACTAACCTCTGTTTTTAAAATGTGTAATGTTTGATTACACCCTGGGATTCCCTTCTCATCTGTGGGCTTTGGCCATGATTTCCAAAATTAACAGGAGAATCATTCCACCTGAAATATAAAAATCCAGTCCTCAAAACTTAAAGTTGATAAGTTGAGTGACTTTCCTCTTTTGCTTCAATCAGATTATGGCTGCCTGTGCAGTGGCCATGGTAAATATATGCATATTTGCACTATCTGCTTAATGAGCAAATCTGTGTCCACAGTTTCTGATGACATATGGCATTGGTGTGTAAACTGTACTGTCCCAAGTCTGTGCATTATTCACTCAGACATATTTTTAGTTATTTCAGTTCCATTTAATCTACTTACTTCTTTTTTATGAGTCAGTGTTTCTGAAAGTTTATGCAAAAAAAACACATCCCTTTTCATTCCCAAACTTTCTAAGTAAGTGGATACACTTCACAGGTTTTTCAGCCTTTCTCTTCCTGTCTCTTGGTCAGACCTACTCATGGAGGCATTATCCACACTGTGGTCTTGAAATAAATGAATTTCACTAAGGCTGCTTTCGATAATAAAGTCTTTGGTATTTTTCTTATGTTAGAAGCACATTTGCAAGAGTCATGGAAAAAAATGACAAACTAATGTCCTAGAATAGAGTCACTGCTACACTTTAAGTAATGCAATGACATAAAAACCATCAAAGTAAAACCAACAATTCATTTCTTGCCCCCAGGAAATATTAGAATGAGATTAATGCCGATGAGTCACTACTGCTTACACAGCATCTCTTCAAGGGAGAATGCCTGACTGACACGATAATGAAAGAATAAATAGATCCTAATGCAGTCATGAAGCCACTGAAGAAAATTGTGCCCACCCTTTGCTGTCACCTATGTAAAATATCTCTTTCTTTGGGATATTGTCCCCTGATTTTCTGCAGAATAGCTCTGCAGCTAAATATATACCAGGCAAGCATGTATTATGTTTCGATTCATTATCTTTAAACACATGCTATCTCTTCACTTTTTGGAAAGTTAGATTTCCCTGTAGATTATGAAATGCTTTGCAATCAGGCCAAGATGCTACTAGGTGAGGATGACCACTGATTCAAAACAGCTGGAAGAGGACTAGTTGCTAGTCCAAACTCCTTATTTTATCAAAAAGGAGACATACCTTCTTTGGGTGTGGAAGGGACTTCCCAAGCTCACAGAAGAAGTTAATTAGCTTAACAAGGACTAGAACCCATCCATCTGGCCAATATTCTTTTTACGTAATATTGTTCACCCCTACACTGCCTTGAGCATGGGAGCCACCTGGTTCTGATGGACCCTCTGACTTCCACCATTCCTCCTTTGGAATATGCTATAAAAGGAAATTCATGGAGAATATTTTTCTGGAAGCCAGTTGATCTTATGTTTCCTTGCAGCCCCTCTAGGGAGAGGGGTTATAGAATTCACACATTTCTGTAGACATTCATCGAAATGCTGCTTTTGCCAAATGAATGTTTGTATAATAGGGATGAATGATAATTACAGAGTTCAGCTCAGACCAGTCATCAGTTGTAATGAAACTTTGATTATACTGTTACCTACTGGTTGCATTTTTGGTTTTGGTTTTGCATTTTTTTCTTCCCACCAACACTGGCTACTCTTTGTCCTACCCCCGCCACCATGATGAACCATGTGGAAAATATTTAAATCAATTGGTGTCCTTCTCATTTTTCTAACATGTATGTGCCACCTCCTGGAAGCCATTTCCCATATCTGTTGTAGGCACTTTACTAGTATTGCACACATTCTGGTTAGGTTGAGAATAGCTAGACTCTTGGTGCTCGTCATATAGTAAGCAAGAACTTGAGGGTAGTAAAAGGTGAATAAAGTGCATGCTTCATTTATTCCCTTTCCTCTATGAATATTTTGCTGCTGCGTTCTAGTCTATGCCAGCTTTCCATGTACCGTTGACCTGCCTATTCATGAAATGCCATGTAAAAGATTTAGTAACATGAGTAGGTGGTCCATGCTTTGAGGTTCGTCCAATTAGAGACTCAATGTGAAAGCCTGGAAAGGGGGACTAGTTTCTAGGATGTGCCTGGAACTTTCCTTGGAAATTACTAGCACATTCTGGAAAAAAAGCAAGTAGAACATATCTACCATCAGTCCTCTCCTACTTACTTCCCACCCCACCCTACCCACACTGATGCTATGTTTGCATCATCAAAATCAGGGGAATTGAGAAAAGAGATTGTCAAAATAAATTATTACAGATCCAGAAAACAGTTTTATGTGAAGTAATTCAGGAAGATCTAGTGTTCATTTTGCATGGATTGTCCAGGTAATTGTCTGGCTCTTCACTCCGCTGCCTTCCCAGTGCACAAGTATTGCTAAAGTGGTTAGGCTGTAATGTTTTATGTTTTTAGCTTCAAACCATGGGAAATGGAGATTTGAAGAGGCATTTATTCCGTGTCATCATTTTGTGTGCTCTGTGAGAAGGTGGTTATGTGTTTTTGCTGGTTTGTGTCCCACAGTGTTCAACTGCACATTATTCTGATGAAAATCCACAATGTCTTTGAGCTTCTGGTTGTGTAATGCTGGGGTTTAAAGTCACCGTTTGTGGGTCTGGCATCAGTTAATATTTAGCCAGCTGGCTAAGAGATAGGAAAAGAATATGATATTTCTTTCCTTATGTAATAATGAAAAGCAATAATTAAAGTAGGTAATAATACACAAAGGCCATAATTAGTCTCTTCTAGTGTTTAGAATGCACTTGAGAATCGTAGAGTCATTTGGAGCGTGTTTGGACCGATTAGTGTGTACTGTAGTACACTTCTGGCAAACAAATACCTGAATTGCTACTATTTAACAATCTTATGAGCCCACACTACTGCATTATGGGAGTGGCAAATGTGTTTGGAAATGGAAGCAGTTCTTTTTAAGCACTGTATCAGAGAGATTGTCTTGTACATTTGCCTGTTGCAAACAGGCTGGTTTGTAAAAGATGTATGTTTTGGTGTTTAAAATGTTTATAAAATTGTATATAAATGGTTTCAATTTTCCAGGCTTTTGTAGATACTATATTTGATGCCTATCAGGATGCTTTAATTTGGGGGGTCGAATATAATTGTAAGTCATCCATGCTGTTGGTCTGCAAACTTTTGAGGTAACTACGCACACACAAAAAAGGATTTTAGATTTGAATATGATGTTTTTTACTCATTTCAAAATGTACTGTAACCTTGCTTTGGTTCTTATTGTTTTCATTTAACTTTCTCTGTTTTCAAGAAAAATGTTTTTATTGACATTTGTAAAAAAATGAATCTGTTTTGCCCAGTTATTATTTTACTTTTATGCAATTTCAGAGTCACAATGAGGTATGTCATTCCTTCATACACATGCACATCCACCTCAACTTGCACACACATCACACACCAAACCTTATGCAAAGGGGAAAGCTAACACTTAGAGTGGATTTTGTCCCTTAAGAAAATGGATTGTTCCTGCATATATTGCTGGTGGCAGTATTCAGTCTTGTGTTCTTTTTCTAAAAAAAAAAAAAAAAAGGAAAAGAAAAAAGAAAAAAACAAAACAAAAGCAAACAAAAAAAAGACAGCCAAAAAAAAAAAAAGAAACAACAACAACAAAAAACACAACAGTGTACAGGTTTGTAACTGCCAAAATTTGATGGTTAAAACAAGTTTTCAAGTAAAAAGAAAAAAATGAAACTAGCAATTGTGTTGACTCTTTTTAAGTGTTTCCTTTTCTTTATCTTTAACTTTAATTCATTGCTCACATGGTATTTAGGAGGACATATTCCACAGGGCATGGTAGAAAGACGTGGTACAGAGCAAAGCTCTTTAGCCCTAGTCTACCCCTGAAAGAGAGGGGTCTCTGGTCTGAAAGGGATGTTTTAGTTTTGTTGTGTTAGTGTGGCTTCCCCGAGCCCCCGAGGCTTTTTACCTCCAGAAAATCTTCCATCTGTCCTGGTACACATGTTGAAATCTTATGTAACCTCTTTTTTTTTTTTTTTGAGACGGAGTCTCGCTCTGTCGCCCAGGCTAGAGTGCAGTGGCCGGATCTCAGCTCACTGCAAGCTCCGCCTCCCAGGTTTACGCCATTCTCCTGCCTCAGCCTCCCGAGTAGCTGGGACTACAGGCGCCCGCTACCTCGCCTGGCTAGATTTTTTTTTTTTTTTTTTTTAGTAGAGACGGGGTTTCACTGTGTTAGCTAGGATGGTCTTGATCTCCTGACCTCCCAAAGTGCTGGGATTACAGGCTTGAGCCACCGCACCCGGCCATCTTATGTAACTTCTTACTGAGCACACACCTTGTGAGATTTTTCCCTGGTGAGAAAATTGAAAAGAGTGCTGGAGGCTTGAACAAATAAAGATAATCAAGTCCTACATCTGTGGAAATCTAAGCACATCCCCACCTCTTCTAGACAGCAGCTCCAGCACTCCTCTCCCTCAAAAAAAAAAAAAAAAAGTTTCTTTCCAAAAGTTTGGGGGCACAATTGGCACTTGAACTTTCCTCCAAAAAGCTCCAGAAAATGTTCCATATGGAGTGAGGTCTGTTAAAATATACATAGAAGAGGTTAGAGACAGGGAGTAGGGCTCAAATTGATACAGCTGACCTTGAACAAGGCAGGTTTGAACTGCACAGGTACACTTAAACGCAGATTTTCTTCTGCCTCTGCCACCCCCGAGACAGCAAGACCGTGCACTCCTTTTCCTCGTCCTCTTCAGTCTACTCAATGTGAAGACAATGATGATGAAGACCTTTACAGTGATCAACTTCCACTGAATGAATAGTAAATATGTTTTCTCTTCCTTATGATCTTCTTACTAACATTTGCTTTTCTCTGGCTCGTTTCATTGTAAGAATACGGAAAATAATACATGTAATATACAAAATATGTGTTAATCGACTGTTTATGGTACAGGTCAGGCTTCTAGTCAACAGTGGGCTATTAGTTAAGTTTTGGAGTCAAAAGTTATGCATGGGTTTTTACTATGAGTGGGTTGGCGCCCCTAACCCCCATGGTGTGCGAGGGTTAATTGTAATTTACAGAAGAAGTGACATCACAAGGAGTTAGCCTGGGACCAGGAAGAACTCCAGAAAGGGAGGAATGCCCTCTGCCTTGCCTCTGCAGTCTGTGCACAAGCAAGGAAAGACTTCTCCGTGGACCCCACTGGCCACCACAGTGTGTCCCTACCTGTGCCAGCAGCAGAGCTCCACCTGCCCCACCCAACCAGCATCCTAGAACTGGGGAATGGCCCCTAGCTACATATTCACCTACTCTTTGCTTGAAATCTATGTTGATTTCCAGAGCTAATCTTTGGCAGTACTCACTGCACTGCAGTCCTCTAGATGCTTGTCTGTTCTCTCAGGTAAATGTTTCACAAACATCTGAAAGAAGTAGAGCACCAGTTTGTTGCCTCTGCCAATTTCCATTGTATAAACACTCTGATCATGGCTGATTTCAGGCTACCAAAGTAATAGGAACTAGCTTGCAAAATTCCTGAGAGTCTAACAGTCAGCTCTCACAAGCCAGTGTGAGCCAACTCCAGCACACCCAGGCTCCCCCATACACTAGTAACCCTTTGAGATGGAGTTGTGTCTTTTCTTTGTATCCCAGATTCCCAGTACCTATGTGGCCTTGGTTAAATGTTTTTAATTGAAAAACTAATCAATGATGTCTCCAGATAAATTTCCTTGTCCTCTTAAAACCTACCTAATTTTAGTAAATTTTGCAACTTCAGTGAGAAAGATTTAGAGGGGGCAAATGTTGAAAATGCTGGAAGTCTCCTGCCTTTGAACCTCACACCACAGTGATGTGTTCATAAATTAAGCATCAGAGAAATATTGATGTATATGTCTTTCATGTGGCCACCCTTAGCAGAAAGAGAATTATCATAAATCTCCATCCATGCCTCAGAAACGATAGAGCAATTCAGAGGTGTCAGTTAAGAAATAGCATTGATTGGCTGGGTGCAGTGGCTTACGCCTGGAATCCCAATACTTTGGGAGGCCAAGGCAGGAGGATCACTTGAGGCCAGGAGTTAGAGCAACCTGAGCAACACAGCAAGACCCCATGTCTGCAAAAACTTAAAAAAAAATATTAGCCAGGTATGGTGACATATGCTTGTAGTCCTAGCTATTCAGAAGGCTGAGGTGGGAGGACTGCTTGAGCCCAGGAATTCAAGGCTGCAGTTAACCATGTTCATGCCATTGCATTCTAGACTGGTTGACAGAGTGAGATCCTGTCTCAAAAAAATAAAATAAAAAATAAAAAAAAAAATTAAATAGCATTGGTCTCTTATGGGGAGAGGAAAAGAAAAAAGCATTGTATGTCTATCTTCATTCTCTGTTGTTTCATTAGATTAAAAGGGTTGGCTCCTAGCTTGGAAATAATTATCTAAAGAAAGGTCACTTTTTTCTTCTGTCCCTGGTTGGGGTCCCCAAGACTATTCCTAGGTTTGATAATTCACTAGGACGATTTACAAGACTCAGCACATAGTCATACTCACAGATATGATTTAGTACAATGAAAGGAAACCAAGCAAAATCAGCAAAAAGAAAGGCATGCTATGTGAAGTCCAAGGGGAACAAGTTTCCAAGGGTCCTCTCTCAGTGGAGTCACACAGGACATGCTTAATTCCCCCCAGCAACAAGTTGTGACAACACGTGAAATGTTGCTAACCAGGGAAGCTCATTAGAAACTCAGCACCCAGCACTGGGTGCAGTGGCTCATGCCTGTAATCCCAGCACTTTAGGAGGCTGAGGCTGACAGATCACCTGAGGTCAGGAGTTCGAGACCAGCCTGGCCAACATGGTGAAATCCCATCTCTAATAAAAATGCAAAAATCAGCCAGGCATGGTGGCAGGTGCCTGTAATTTCAACTCCTTGGGAAGCTGAGGCATGAGAATCACTTGAATGCAGGAGGTGGAGGTTGCAGTGAGCCAAGATGGCACCACTGCACTCCAGTCTAGGCGACATAGTGAGACTCTGTCTCAAAAAAGAAAGAAAAAGAAAACCCTCAGCACTCAGGGTTTTTACTGGGGGCTGATCACATGGCAGCCTCTGCCTGGGATGTACTAAATTTCCAGACTCCTAGAAGGGAATTAGGTGTTCAGCATTAGCAATTTTGTTTGCACAGTTTAGGAATAGTGAACCCCTCTTGTTATTCTAAAAATGATAGGAACCCTCCTGAAGTCCAAGTTCCCAGATTCAGCCAAAGGCCAATCTTGTAAGCATGCCTTCCAAAGGATAGCAGT
This sequence comes from Colobus angolensis palliatus, assembly GCF_000951035.1. Taxonomy (NCBI): domain Eukaryota; kingdom Metazoa; phylum Chordata; class Mammalia; order Primates; family Cercopithecidae; genus Colobus; species Colobus angolensis. The sequence goes on from NW_012116622.1 coordinate 3,173,619, forward strand.
CAGTCCTGCTATGTGAAATCCTTCATGTACAGTCCTTCTGACTTGTCTACCAAATTGACACTCCCCTGTTTGTCCAAATTCTTGGCAATTAACAAGCTCCGTTTTCCACAATGTCCACTGTGGGAAGTTGAGGCCATGTGGCTGATGTGGGACTGCTCTTCCAATCTTCACCTGTCCTTTTCTGCTGGAGCAAAGGATCTGGCCAACACAATTCTATCAAAAGCATCAGGGGTGAATGCAAGCTGGTCGACAGAATGTCATATTGGTGAGTCAAGCAAAAATTGTCATTTTTGGTGACTAGTTTTGAATAACTGGTAGTTTGGGTGTACAACGGATCAGTTTTCCAACCTACATATGCGGCGTGAAGCAGTTTGGTCTATTCCTCAAAATCCTTCCATTTTTGTCCACATTCTTTTGTTTTAAAATTCTAATTAATTTTCAGTCAGTTGTGCCTACTGTATACTGTTTGTGATAAAAAGACTTTGGAACAACCTGAATATCTAATAATAAATGATAACTTGGAACTGGCACAAAATTAAGACAGCCTAACAAGCCAAACAGGAACAAGTGGCTTAAAAATGAAAAACTGTTAAACTTTAAAAAAAAAAAAAAACGGGTTCTTTAATTTTTTTGTACTGGTACTCGAGAAGTTGGCAGTCTTCAACCTGCTAGGGGGCCCTCACCATGAACCCCACCATGCTGGCGCCAAACTTCCAACTTCCAGAACTGTGAAAAATAAATTTCTGCTGTTTATAAGCAACTCAGTCTATGGTACGTTGTTATAGCAGCCCAAACTTATTAAAACAATGTACAAATACACATCGGTAGATGAGAGTTATATAATATATATTTATATTAAAATATGCTATGTTAGATATATATATATAAATATGCTATACTTCGTATGCTGTTCTGAAACTTGCTGTGTTTACTTAATAGCATGTCTGGGACATCTTCATGGATCAATGCCATATCCTTTTTAATGGCTGTATTTCTTATCATGTAATGGTCCTTCCATAATTTATTGAATCACACTCTTATTGATGGACTATTTTACGTTTTGCTATTACAGATGTTCCTATGAACATCTTTGTGAAGATGTGCACAAGTGTGAGGATTTTTGAAGGTTAGCATTCTGGAAGCAGAAATTTTAGGTCGAAGGGAATGTCCATTTTTAAGTCTGAGAGTTTCTCCCCATTTTTTCCTCTAATTTTGTTGAGTTTTCAATTTTTGTAAATGGAGGAAAGCCTTAATGGCTTTCCCAGATAATAATCCCACTAAGTTACACACACTTTGCAGCAACTTATATAACTCACTCTCTTCCCAAGTGTGTGGAGCTGGCCCAGTGGTCTGGAAGCCACACTGCTGCTGTCGATTTCCAGGTGACCCTGGGCTGGGGACTATCATGACACCTTGATGCCACCATGACTACCGGCTCTCTGTCTCAACTTCTATGAACATTATCACCTGTGCTACTCCTCTCTGCTTGTCCAGGGACAGGTGCACAGAGGGGAGCCAGATAGCAGAACCTGTTCTCTGAAACACCAAATGCCAGGCTTTCAGGCCATGCATTTGGATAGGAAGGTCCAGGAAAAATTGATGCTATCCAGAAAAACTTAAGCGATTCTCCAGAGCCTAAACGCTGAGCTCTACTCATAACATCAGGCCCTGTATGGATGGCCATAATTCTATAACCTTGAGATTGTTTTTCTCTATTATGTAGAAAAACATAAAGGAATTCTTAAAGCATGACTTTCCCTATGAGGTTCATCAGGAGCTTAGGCTGTGGAGTTAAGGTCTCCATCTATTTCCTCAAACTGTGGTCCATAGACCAGCAACATTAGCCTTACGAGGAGGCTTGCTGGAAATACAGAATGCCAGACCCTCCAAATGTCAGACCTTCATGTCAACAGGCTCTCCAGGAGATCCGTATGCACTTTAACATCTGGGAAGCACTGCTTTAGATTTTTCACTTGGAACGGACACTTGATAGTTGTGTCAACCTGAGTGAGTTAATCACCTTGTAACTCAGTTGCTGCATCTACAAGACAGGATGATTACAAGAAGACAGTGATGCAACACATACAAAGAGCTTAGTACAGTGTCCAACAAGTAATAAGCATGTAAATGGTTACTACATATTATTTTTCCTAATTTCCATTCAGCTCCCACTGTGTAGAATGGGCTTTAATCATTTCCAGGAGTTCCATCTAACCTGGCTGCTGGAGAAACAGTTTAGTTCATAATGCTTTAAAATCTTTATTAAAAAGAAAAATCCTTTGACTTAAAGCTCAGGTAATCTCTGGAGCCATAATTTCTGAGAAAATTATTTGGAGCATTATCCAACATCTTTAAATAAATGTATTTTGTGCACATCGGAGTTCCAGGGCTTTGATGCAGTTGTGTATCTGTATTGAGGCTCATCACCCATCTCACCCAGTGATTTTCTGATGAAGCCAAGTCTCTGATCAATTTCAGGAGCTGCTTCTTAAGGTAGACACTTAAGATGGTATCATTTCTGTGACCCAGAAAGAAACAGCACTTAACTAGGTCACAAGAGAATTCAGTGACAGGTGAGGGGATCTTGGTGTATGGGAAAGCTAGCAGTTGGGATGCTTGCTGTAAATAGTAGGAAATTGACTTTGAGAGGAATGGGATTTAAATGACCAAAAGGACAGCAACTTGAAGGACAAAACTGAAATTCAGTGATAAGATTTACTGTGTAAATAATTCACCTATCACAGAAAAGTCTTAGAATGAGGTCTAAACACAAAGGGACTTTTACATGTCTCAGAATATAATTAATTAAGAATTCAGGATACAAGGTAATTAGAGAAACCATAACCTGGAGGCATACTGCTGAATTATTCTGATCATTTTTAACAATGAGAAAATCTAATTTTCTGGTCATGTGGCATAGATTTTAAATTTAGATAGTGTGAAGAGCAATGTTCATACAGTATAGTCAGCAAATTAAATTATTTATTTTGAATTTGACTTTCCAGCAAAAATCAGGATCAAATGATTAAATCTAAATCATGAAAATTATTGTGGAACTGAAAAATACTTGAGAGAAAAATGTACAAATTGCAATTGAATCTCATGTCTTCCTTAACACAAAGCTGCCAGTGTTGCTCCCTTTGTAATAATTGTGCACGTGTGTGTGTGTGTGTGTGAATCTATTTCACTATCTGATGTTACTGGGGCAACAGAAAATGAATGAAATATTTCTGTATATAATGTCATGTTGAATTACTGATGAATTACGCCAACTTCTCCAGACAGGTAGAGGCTGTACATTTTTCTTGTCTCCAATTAGTGCTCATTGAGTTAAAAATTAAAAAGTAAATTCACTTTTTGATGAACCCAATATTCACAGATGTGCTCCAATCTACTGTACTTACTGAATTACCCATTTTTACATTATTTCAGGCATTGCTTATGTAAATATTTCCAAGTATCTTTGTGATGCTTTGTATTAATTAGTCATCTAGCATGCATTTTCAAGACTGCTAGAATGATTTTACAATCATCTAACCTCATTTTGTATCTATAAATTCCTATTTTAATTGCACTATCAAGATTTCCCAGTGCCCTGCTGAGAGCTTTGGTTTCAGAGAGACCTAGATTTGACTCTGTCTGCTGTGGGTTACATTGTATTCTCTAAAAAAAGACATGCTGAAGTCCCAGTCCCCAGTGTCAGTGGATGTGACCTTATTTGGAAAGAGGGTCTTTGCAAATGTATTAAAGTTAAAAATGAGATCATATTATATTAGGGAGCTCCCAATCCAAAATGATCGTTGTCATTATAAGAAGAGGGAAGGAGACATAAACACACAGATGGAGATGGAGGCAATGCCATGTGTAGATGGAGACAGAGATTGAAGGGATGTGTCTACAGGCCAAGCAATACCAAAGACTCCAGACTCTAGAGAGAAGCACAGAACAGTTTCTCCCTCAGACCCTCCAGAAGGAACCAACCCTGCTGACACCTTGATTTTGGGATTCTAGCCTCCAGAACTGTGAGAGAATGAATTTATATTGTTTTAAAACCACCCAGTTGGTGGTATTTTGTAATGGCAGCTCTAGAAAAAGAATACACCTTCTGGCCAGGTGTGAGACTTTGCAAGAGTATTTTTAACTTCTCTGAATTTCTGACTTCTCTTTTTTCTTTCTCTTTTTTGTCATTGTTATTGGTGAATTTCTCTTCTGAATACTGAGTTTGAGAACCAAAACTATATCTACCTTACAGAATCAGGATGGAGGTTAAATTAGATGAGGCTTATATGAGTGCTTCGCATTGTGCCTGGCACATGCTGTGCTGTGATTCTAGTTTCTCCTCAGTTCAGGAAGCCTGGAGATAAGAAACACAATCCAGTAGAGTGAGCCAGTTCAGTCAGTCCATTTTGCATTGCTGTAAAGGAATACCTGACACTGGGTAATTCATAAAGAAAAGAGGTTTGTTCAGACTCATGGTTCTGCAGGCTATATAGGAAGCAGGGCACTAGCATCTGCTCCTGGTGAGGGCCTCAGGAAGCCTACATGGCGAAAGGTAGAGGAGAGTCAATGAGTCACATGGTGATAGAGAAAGCAAGAGAGAGACGGTGAGGAGCCAGCCTCCTTTAAACCACCAGCCCTTTTGTAAACTAACAGAGTGAGAACTCATTCTTATTCCTCACAAGGAATATATTCTATTTTTTATTGTGTGTAGTTTAAATAATTTTCTTGAGCCTACAAAGTCATCATAACCAAGTTTTAATGATTTGGCTTCTTTGTATTTGAAAGCCATGGATGAGTTTATGGAAGTTGAAGCTTTCAAGATGGAGACCTGAGGGGAAGTGGTGGTAAGGAGAATCCTTAACCTTCCAAAACTGCCATCAAAGAGGACCTCTGTCCCTTTCCCTGGGACATCCCTGGATCATTGGTCTGTCCACTGGGGGAGGGGATTGTGCCCAAGAATGAGAGCCTTTGGAGATGTGGATGCTGCCAAGGGGCCATGGGAGACTTTCAGGCCAGGGCCTAGTACCTTACTGGTCACAAGGAATGGGAACTTCCCAAAACTTCATACTTTGTTCAGAGGCAACCTCCTCGAATTTCTATGAGGGCTTTCTTGAAGCCACTTTTGTAGGGCCAGCACTCTCTCAGCGTTCATGTTTGTTTGGGGTGGCTGAAGGAGATCATGGAGCTCTAGCCCCTCCCCCCACCAAGTCACTCCTCGGCTTGCCCACTAATAACATGCTTAGTCTCAGGGGACACTCAGAAGAACCATTCCTCTCCCTGATGTATCACTACGCCACTAAACCCCAAGCTTCTTATATTAATCAGGGTTCTCCAAAGACACAGAACCAATACTACACACATGTGTGTATGTATATATATATATAGAGAGAGAGAGAGAGATTTAGTCTAAGGAATTTGCACAAGTGATTGTGGGGAAGCTTGGTGAGTACAAAATCCAGTGGGGTCGGCCTATAGGCTGGAGACTCCAAGAAGAGTTGTGATGCAGTCTGTGAGCAGAATTCCCTCTTGCTCAGGGGAGCTCCTCGGTCTTTGTCTTACTAAGGCCTTCATTTGATTGGATGAGACCCACCCATATTATGAAGGATAATTTGTTTTACTCAAAGCCCACCAATTTAAATGTGAACCTCATCTAAAAACATTTTCACAGAATAATGTTTCACCAAATATCTGCCAAGTTGGTACATAAAGTTAATCATCACACTCCTCAAGGAAGGGCAGGAAGCCCCGCTCTCTTAGTAGCCTGAGACTGAGGGGATGATCCATACTCTTTGTGTACAGTTGACCCTTGAACAAGGTCAAGCTTAGGGATACACATTTCCTCAAAGTCAAAAATTCACACATGACTTCTGACTCCCCCCAAAATTAACTACTAATAGCCTATTGTTGACCAGAAGCCTTACCAATAACATAAACAGTCTATACACACACACACATATATATAAACCATACAGTATTCTTACAATAAAGTAAACTAGAGAAAAATGTTATTAAGAAAATAATAAGGAAGGGAAAATATACTTACTATTTATTAAGCGGAAGTGGGTCATTATAAAGGTCTTCACCCTCATTGCCTTCACATTGAGTAGGCTGAGGAGGAAAAGGAAGAGCAGGAGGGGTTGGTCTCGCTGTCTTACGGGTGGAGAGGTGAAAGAAGTGGAGGAGGTGGAAGGGGAGGCAGGTACATTCGGTGTAACTTTTATTGATAAAAATCCACTAACAACGAACCCAAGCACTTCAAACCCATGTTGTTCAAGAGTCAAATATATTTTTGTTTAACTATAAAAGTAATCTATACAAATTTTAAATCAGAAGACAAGAAAACATAAGTCTTTCCTATCCCCAACTTACTCCCAAGAGGCACCCCAGATACTATTTTGATGCATATTCTTCCTGTCATTTTTCTTCTGTACCTGTGAAATTTGTTTTACAAATACGGGATCCAACTGTACACACTATTCTGAAACTTGCCTTTTTCACCTGGTGGGAGTCTCTGAACATCATTCCATTCTTAGCACGTTCTTGTAGCAGCTGCATAATATCCCACTAGATGAATGCACCCTAATTTATTTAATAGCCCCCACTTATTTATATACATTTTTCATTATTTTCAGTTTGTGACAATCGCAAACAATACTGTGATGAATATCATTCGACATATTTTAGCAATCGTATTTCAGTATATTGTACAATGAAGATCTAATAATAAACTTGTTGTATCAATGGATATACCTATTTTAAATGTTGCTAGATATTGTCAGGTTAATAGGTGCTTAAGAAATGTGTGTTGTGGCCGGGCGCGGTGGCTCAAGCCTGTAATCCCAGCACTTTGGGAGGCCGAGATGGGCGGATCACGAGGTCAGAGATCGAGACCATCCTGGCTA
>NW_012116622.1:3181745-3237020 GCF_000951035.1 Colobus angolensis palliatus
AAAAAAGGATGAGTTTGCGTCCTTTGTAGGGACATGGATGCAGCTGGAAACCATCATTCTTAGCAAACTATCACAAGAAGAGAAAACCAAAGACACATATTTCTAAAGCCAAGATAGAAGAGGGGGAAAGGAGAGTGAGATTGAAAGGGAAGGAAAGAATCACGATTCAGAAAGGTTAGAATATTTTGATCCCAATTTGCATCTTGCTCTACTGATGCTATAGACAGTACATTGTACCTTTCAGGTCTCTGTGGGTTGTACTATATTACTCCCATTAGGGAAGCTTCATAAAGGCAGGGCTCTATTTTATCATTAATATAACTCAATCTCCTAGAACAGAGCCTAATACAAAGATGTTGGATAAATATTTGTTAAATAAATAAATGCATGAAAACCAGGAATCTTGGAGGTTAACTTAAAGAAGATATGCAAACTATCTTGCATGTCATATGCACTGAGTGCATCTTCTAATTATAAGGGTATCATAGTACCTACCCTTATACTAGCAGATGCTTAATCGCACCATCAGTAAGCATTAGAACAGTGAGTAAATCCCAGCTTGCTGCCTGCAAAGCACATACCTTCTTCCCACTGCCACATTTGGAGTGCCCTTGGCTGAGAGACTGCATCTGGAAGTGGGATTCCGGCTCCATGTGTGGGCTGAAATTCACACACAAGGACAGGGTCAAATAACTGACAGCAGCACAGTTTGGCATAAGCAAGACAAGGGTTCCCGCAAGATTTAAGCCTGGCCTCAGGCTACATTTTACACTGAACTTCTAGTTGCTTGCTGCGTGGGGCATGAGGGGAGGGAATATACATGTTTTCTTCTGCAGAAATTCCTCTTTCAATGTACAGACCAGTTTTCATCATGGCATTGAAAGAGGTCGCAAGAACATGGTGTAGGTTCTGCCACACACCCTGTAACTGTGACAATTATACCATTTCGGATAATTGCCTTGTAATTGCTGCTGTGAGTTAAAATCTAATGTTATCCTCCAATTGTTCTGATGTCTTTTCATGAATAATGCAATCATCCCGTGAGCCTCTGACAGTTTTTCATTTCGATTGGCCCTGTGTTTGAGTTATGCACCATTGTCCTACCCACCATTGTCTCACAAAATTAACGTGGCAGAGACAATACAGGAAATAATTGGGACTTGGCTGATTATGGAAAATGGGAATGTGAGTGAGTAAGATGTGAAATTTTCTCTGGAAATATTTCCAAACCCCAGTTGACCCTACAGGTAGACAGGATGGAGAGGGGCAGGTTTCTCTTCGTGGGTCTTAGTCTGCTGCTGTCTATGTATGCTGGACACACTGTTCTGGCTGATGCAGTGGGACTTTTCTTAGAACAGAAGGAAAACATATTTTTCCATAGGGTGATTTTTCTCAGTTATATTGTTGTCATCATCAAACGTAAACAGCTCTGTAAACATAAGCTGGTGTGTCTCCCTACAAGGCCAAAATACCAATTGTTCAATGAATGGACAACAGCAGCTGGGATTTCTGTTTCCAGTGCCTGGAACTTGGTTTAATATGACAAAAAGAAGTCAACTGCATTCAGAAGAATGGCAATAGAGTCATTTTAGAATTTCAATTTCGCTTCTACCCAGAAAAGGGACCACCTCAGATGGTAGAGTATTGCTCATTTATTTCTAAGCCAGTGAAACTGATGCCATCATTATGGGTCTCCTGAGGCCTAATGAAAGTGGTCAGAGGTACCCTGGCAGCCAATAGAGCTGTCAGGTCAGGTCTAGTCTTGACGTTCTTTTTGCATAAGGGCCCAAGTTAAGTTTCTGAGAAAGCTCAAAGCCTGCACTTCTCATTTAAAGGAAAGGCACCCACTTGAGCACCCTATGACTCCTCTCTGATCTCAGCACTAAGCCTAGATTCCCTAGCTTGGCATCAAGGGCCTTCAAGAACTTGGCCGGGTGCGGTGGTTCACACTTGTAATCCCAGCACTTTGGGAGGCCGAGGTGGGAGAATCACAAGGTCAGGAGTTCGAGACCAGCCTGGCCCACATGGTGAAACCCTGTCTCTACCAAAAAAAATACAAAAATTAGCTGGGCGCAGTGGCAGGCACCTGTAATCCCAGCTACTAGGGAGGCTGAGGCAGGAGAATCGCTTGAACCCAGGAGGTGGAGGTTGCAGTGAGCCGAGATCATGCCCCTGCACTCCAGCCCTGGAGACAGAGTGAGACTTTGTCTCAAAATAAAATAAAATAAAATAAAATAAAGCAAAGAACTTGGCCTTCTGTTCATGTTGCCAATCTGCAGCCAGAGTCAGCCACACTAGCCTCCCTGCTGAGTCCTGTATGGGCCACTGTACATGTTTTTTTAGAGTCTTTTTTACCTCTAGAATCAGTTTTCTCTGATTCCTCAAGCTTCATTGTTGCCCGTCTTATGTTCTTCCATAGCCTCCTGAAGTTAGCCCTATCACAGCATTTCTCATATCACATTATAATTTCCAGGATATTTATTTGTCTTCTTTGCCAGACTGTGAGATCCAGGTAGGCAAGACAGTGTTCAACCCAGCTCAACCACAGTTTTCATCGATGAAATCCGGTAAAAGAGGAAGTGAATGAATGAATGGATAGGTGACACCCCATCCTCCTGGCTTTAGTTGGGTGGAGTAAGTAAGCCAGGTGTCCTCTGTGAGTCTGAAGGACCAGGAGCCATAAGCGCTAGCCTGGGGTGCCAAGTGGCTGGCGCCGGTGAGGTCTGGGTGTCTTCCCAGGGCAAAGTCCCTTCACACAGGCATAGACCACTCCAGGGAGTCAGGTGTGAGCTGCACAGCCTCCCAAACCTGCTTGAGGAGATGGGTTCAGAGTCAACCAGAAAGGAACTTTGTTCGAGCTCTGGAGTCTGACAGAGACAAACAAAAATCTGAGAGCCAGAGCGTTTTCTCTTTGGTCTGAGATAATTCAGGTAAGCTCTGTAGCCGGTGGCTGCTGGGAAGAGAGGAAACTATAGGGCTCAGCAGGCTTTCACCAGAAAGGGTAATGGTAGGAGAGCCAGGGAGCTCCCCGACTGCTGACCCATGACTGGCAGGGAAGCTCCTGCCAGGAAAGTAAATCTGGGCTTCTGGGAATTGGGCTGGCTGTGTCGGGGGCAGCGTGACCTCTCAGAGAAGAGTGCATCCAAGGACTTCCAATGCAGTGTCCCCATGAGTTATGTGGTCTGCAAGATAGTTTTATTCTAGACAGTAGGGGTGGCTGTTTAACATTTGAAGCACCATCACTGGGAACACACACTCTAGAGGTGGTTATGTAGCTTGTGAGACAGTAATCAGAAGCCTCCACTCCAGGGGCTTTATTACCACAAGCCTCAGACAAGCTCAACCTTATTTATGTCCAGTCAGCACCAGATGGTTTGTTGTTTGTCATATTGGATATTAGAAAATATTTTTTATTGGTAAAATGAGCAGAGTTCAAGACCTGTAGATTAACTAGAACTATTGTACAGGCACCTCTGTGGATAAACAGGTGAGCCCAGCAGCCCTGACCCTTTGAACTGGCAGCCAAGACCTAAGGACTCCATCCTGCTGAGCCATTCCAGATGATTGTCCCCACCCGAAGACCAGCTGAAGCCTGTTGCCAGGATCCTGTCACACCTGCATGCAAAATGCTCATCAGAGACTGAAAGGCTGGGATGCCAAGACTTCAAACCACACAACAGACATGTTTTGTACCTGCTAATTCAGTCTGAGAGTTGTTTCACTGTGCTACCTGGTGGCAGGGAGGGGGTGAGGAGGATCTGGCAAGTGATGGCTTCCAATATCTGTCAGAAAAGAACCTAATAATTGTAACTGGTCAGTATGGCTTATGTCCATTTCCAACATTACAAAGGGGCCCTGGACCAGCAAGCACCAGCCTTGTGGCCTAAGATGACTACAAAGCTTTTTCTCCGATAAAAGGTCAGAGCTCTTACGTCCTGGTGTACATTGCTGTAGCTACAGTTTGGTACAAAACTTTGGACAGTTCTGTGGCGCTATGCTTGTAGTGCTGCACAGAAGTGTTCTTGGAGTTTCTAATGAGAATTTCCCCACTTACCAGTATTTTCTGTTATGTTCATTCCACTAGGTGTTTTGAGGTTCCCCCTTCTTCCTGAGCAGTGAGAAATGACTGAGTAGCGAGTATGACACTTGGGCCAGGTACAGTGTCTCATGCTTGTAATCCCAGCACTTTGGGAGGCTGAGGTGGGAGAATCACTTGCATCCTGGAGTTCGAGACCAGCCCCTGGGCAATGAAATGAGACCCCCTATCTATAAATAAAAGTTAATTAAATTAAAATAATGTTAAAAATAATATGACACTTGGAGGATTAACCCTGACAATTTTAGCTTTCCTTTTAAATTAAATTTTTATGATGTCCTTAAGAAACAAGCACTAAAACTATGATTATTCTTGAGAACTAAGAGTAAATTGATATTCAGTCATTCACTTGCTTTAGTACATATATAGTGGCATTCATTCCCTACTGAGCAAAGGTTCATTGAGTGCATATTAGAGACCCAAACACTGACAGGTTATATGTTTAGTTCCCCAGTCATTTTTAGCAAAGCTGCAGTTGTGATTTGTAGAAGACAAAATAAAGTGTTCTGGACAAAAAAGACTGTATTGCACAGTCCCGGGAAGAAGAAGAATACAACAGGTAAGCATTCTGCATTCTGTCCCTGGACATCTCCTGCACCTGCCTGGCTCTCCCGTGCAGGCTGAATGGCCTTTGATGACATTGACAGGCTTGAGGTGTTCCGAAGCTTGGTCCAGGTCCCATTAGGTACCAATTCATGCTGACAACAGCTGGAATTTTGACAGGCTTCCCAGCACCGAAGATAGGTGAGCTTCTGGATGTCTGGCCCTGATGACGGCTCAGATATGTCATCCTGCTATTATTTCTAGGTTTGAGCTGGGTCTCAGGCTTCCCAGGAGATTTGCACTTGAGAGGGAAGCAACATGACAGACAGGAACAGTGCCAATGCCAATGCCCAGTGAGAATGGGCTTCCTGGGAGGCCCCTTGGCTTTTGAGTTCAAGGACAAAGGACCACGTATGGAATTGGTAGAAAGCACTGGATGGATCTCTGACTGTTTAAAACTGTTTACTGGATAGCTTGGAAATGCTAGGTGCTTTTCCACTTCATCCTTGCTCAAGGAAGAGGTGGAGTCAGGATTTGAACCCTGGCAATCATACTCCCGTGGACTCCCTAGGGGATTCAATTAAGGATCAACTCCAGAATCCCTAACGGAGTAGTCTACCCTCAGCCCCACTCAGCCCTCGGTCACCTCCCATCTTGTACACAGCTTGCAGGGGCAGCCTCAAGGGATTGTCAGCCCTGCACGTGGGCAGGTGGATGGAGTCCAAAGCTTCCAGCAGAGTCACCCCAGTGGCATTCCCCTCCTTCCGGTCCACCTTCCAGCACTTGAACCCTGGGCACTCATTCTTCTCTTTTCTGCCACCTTGTGAATAAAGGCATGTTTGCTCCCCTTCTGCCATGATTGTAAGTTTTCTGAGGCCTCCCCAGCCCTGGGGAACTGTGAGTCAATTAAACCTCTTTATTTTATAAATTACACAGTCTTGGGTATGTCCTTATAGCAGCATGAGAATGGACTAATACAAACACAAAGCCTATTTTATAATAAAGTGTTGAATGTTTCATGTGATTTATTGAATATTGTACTAGAAGAGAAAAACAGAATTGTTGTATGGGTACTTGAATTACATTTCTACTGAATGCATGTGACTTTTGAAACATGATAAAGTTGAGTCATTTTAAGTTAAAGACCATCTGTATTTCCAGTTTTAATTTTTTTAGTTGCAAAGTATGTGACATAGAGGACATCATATTATAGATATACCCCATATTTGTAAGCACCCTTCCCTCCCTCATTTCTAGAAATCTGAGTTCAAGTTCGATATCCTGTTTATTTTGTGTGACTTTGAATAAGCCATTGATACCGTAACTTATAAGCTCTTCACCTGTAGGACTGATAACCACTCCTGCCTTGCTCCTCAACCAGTCTTTAGAAGAATCAATAATGGGTTGGAAACAAAACCACAGACTCCATGAAGAAACCACAGAGCAACTACACTCAAAGTGAGTAGAGGTTGGGAGACCTAAATTTCACTCTGCAGTGATGGTGAATATAGATGTTACCTCCAGAGCACTGGAGGAGAAAAGAGATTATGTAAATATCACCAGGGACTAACTTTGTTGCATTGATGCTGTAAGATCATGACTGACGCACTGATTAGTGTTTCCAACGTGCCATTCACAGTGCTTTGCAAAGAGTAGACCAATTCTATTGATGAAGGATAGAATGAAATGTTCAGATATCTATGGAGTGTTCATTTATTAGTTAATATTTGATACAACTTACACCTTTGAACTCACATTGTTAGCCTGTGAACACATACATGCTTTGTGAATATCTTGTGAGACACAGAAAAGAAACAAAGGGTAAAACAAGGGATGCTTCTAAGTTAAGTGCACACTCCTTCTTCCTTCCCCAGACACACATCTGTCCTAATCCAGATGTTAATGATTCAGAGTTGACTATATCAATCAGGTGAGCAACTAAAATATTATCCTGAGAAATGTCAGATTCTATTGCATTGTCTTTACAATTTAACTGTTATTTACCATTTATGAATAACACAAACACTTGCAAATTATTTTACAATCATTTTTATAGCTGCTCTGTGAGAGATAATTAAAGCAAAACCACTTTAAATGAAGTTGCTCAAAGGGACAAAGTTGTTGTGCCAACAATGTGCTATATAAATGCAAATTATCAGAATTCATATGATAGTGAAAACTGCTTGCATCATTTTTCATGAGACCAACATGTAAATATTATAATAGTCCTCTGATTTATAGAGCACTTTTCTTCCTGAAAAATAAACATGCCTAGCCATGCATTATTTAATAGATATTTCCAACTCTGAGGGATGAATAAAACCATTCACTCACTAATCCTTTCACTAAGATACTACAACAATGCACAACTCAAAATAGGTACTAAATGTTTGACAGCTGAATGAATGGGATGGCATTTAACACAGCCCATACACATCAGTACCCTTCGTGCAGAGAATGAGGGGTGTGGCAGAGCAGGGTATGGTCAATAGAAAAGGTCAAAACATTTAGGGAAGTACTGAGGAATTCAAAAGACTCAACCAAAGTAGAAGGAAAAGAATGGAAGCAACAAGGGATAAGGTTGGACAGGTGAACTGAGGCTATCATCAGTACATGGAAGGCATCTAGTTTTCTAACTCTCAGAAAATAAAACTGTGAAAAAGAAGAAATGATTGGAAAATTTACTTGTAATTGGTGAGGTTAATGTTCTGGAGAAATAACCCCAACAGAGCCATAATCTGTACATTTTAAGTGCCTAAGAAGCCAATAAAAATGTAATCGCATGAGAGTTGTGTCTTCATTAGCATGGATAAAGCAGCAGCCTCATCAGTGGTATGAGCAGAGCAATCCACACTATGTATTTCACAGGAAGCCTGGTTTATAGAAAGAAAAGTCAGAGTTCACCACATGCATTTGACTGGGGAATGCTTTTTTAGCATCACACTATTAAGCAATCATGGAAATAATGTACTGAGGAATCGTTTGGAAAATACTGGTTTATAGCATAGAAAAACAGGACAGAAGAGCAGCCCTCTTGCCCTTCTACCAACCCCTAGAAGAATTAGATAACGGTCATATTTCTTGTAAAAAAAATCACATCCTGTTTATCTTTGGCACTAATCACAAGCAATGCTCACAAACCTCAAATCCCCAGATTTCTGAATACCACTTACAGCATATCAACTTCTGTATAAAATGTACTGGGAATATGACTGAGATGTTTAAATGATTCCATTAGCCATTGTTGATTCTATAAACATGGGAATAATCTTTTCATTAAATTTATTGATGTCATTTTTCACATCATTAAAACACAAAATTGTCCCCTGCGTGCGACCATTGGAACCAAGTAGGCTATGTCTGGGCAGATCTGTGAGTCCCACACACCACATAGCCATCTTGGGCCTGGACTGGGAAAATAAATGGCTCATGCTTCTGATTAATTGATATGGTTTAAACTTGTGCTCCAGCCCAAATCTCATGTCTAATTGTACTGCTCAATGTTGGAGGAGGGGCCTGGTGAGAGGTGATTGGATCATGGGGGCAGACTTCCCCTTTGCTGGGTTCATGATGGTGAGTGTGTTCTCGTGATAGTGCATGAGTTCTCATGAGATCTTGTTCTTTAAAAGTGTGTGACACCCCCACTCCCAACTCTCTTTCCTTCTGCTCTGGCCATATAAGATGTGACCCCTTCCTCTTTGCTTTCCACCATGATTGTAAGTTTCCTGAGACCTCCTCAGCCATGCTTCCTGTATAGCCTGTAGAACTGTGGGCCAATTAAACCTGTTTGCTTTATAAATTACCCAGTCTCAGGTAGTTCTTTATAGCAATGTGAGAATGGACTAATACAGAAAATTAGTACCTAGGAGTACTAATTAGGAGTGAGGCACTGCTGTAAAGATAGCTGAAAATGTGGAAGCAACTTTGGAACTGAGTAACAGGTAGAAGTTGGAACAGTTTGGAAAGCTCAGAAGACAGGAAGATGAGGGAAAGTTTGGAACTTTCTAGAGACATGTTAAATTGTTGTGACCAAAATGCTGATAGTGACATGGACAATGAAGTCCAGGTTGAGGTGGTCTCAGATGGAGATGAGGAACTTATTGGGAACTGAAATAAAGGTCACTCTTACTATGCTTTTGCAAAGTGACTGGCAGCATTATGTCCCTGCCCTAGAGATCTGTGGAACGTTAAACTTGAGAGAGATTAGGGTATCTGGCAGAAGAAGTTTCTAAGCAGCAAAGCATTCAAGACATGATTTGGCTGCTTCTAACAGCATATGCTCATATGCATGAGCAAAGAGATTATCTACAACTGGAACTTACATTTAAAAGGGAAGCAGAGCATAAAAGTTTGGAAAATTTGCAGCCTGATAATGTGGTAGAAAAGTAAAACCCATTTTATTGGAAAGAATTAAAGTCAGCTGCAGAAATTTGCGTAAGTAAAGAGGAGCCAAACGTTAATAGCCAAGACAATGAGGAAAATGCCTCAAAGGCATTTCAGAGACCTTCACAGCATCCCCTCCCTTCCAGGCCCAGAGGCCTAGGAGGGAAAATGGTTTCATAGGTCAGGCCTAGGGCACTGCTGCCCTGTGCAATCTTGGGACACTGCTCCCTGCATTCCAGCCACTCTAGCTCCAGTTATGGCTGAAAGGGCCCCAGATATGTCTCAGGTTGCTGCTCCAGAGGGTGCAAGCCCTAAACCTTGGCAGCTTTCACATGGTATTAAGCATGCATGTGCACAGAAGTCAAGAGTTGAGGTTTGGGAACCTCTACCTAGATTTCAGAGGCTGTACAGAAATGCCTGGATGTCCAGGCAGAAGTCTGCTGCAGGGATGGAGTCCTCATGAAGAACCCCTACTAGGGCAATGCAGAGGGGAAATGTGGAGCTGGAGCTTCCACACAGAGTCCCCAATGGGGCACTGTCTAGTGGAACTGTGAGAAGACTGCCACCATCCTCCAGACCCCAGAATGGTAGATCCACCAACAGCTTGTACCATGTACCTAGAAAAGCCACACTCACTCAATATCTGCCCATGTAAGCAGCTGAAGGGGTGTTGTACCCTGCGTAGCCACAAGGGCAGAGATGCTCAAGGCCTTGGGAGCCCACCTTTTGCATTAGCATGGCCTGGATGTGAGACATGGAGTCAAAGGAGATTATTCTGGAGCTTTAAGATTTAATGACTGCCTTGCTGTGTTTTGAACTTGCATGGGGCCTGTGGCCCCTTTGTTTTGGCTGATTTCTCCTTTTGGGAATTGGTGTGTTTACCCAATGCGTATACGTCAATTATGTCTTGCAAGTAACTAACTTATTTTTGAGTTCACAGGCTCATAGGCAGCAGGGACTTGGCTTGTCTCAGATGAGACTTTGGACTGTGGACTTTTGAGTTAATGCTGAAATGAGTTACGACTTGGGGAATTGTGGAAAAGTGATGATTGTATTTTGCAATGAAAGAAGGACATAAAATTTTGGAGGGGCCAGGGGCAGAATGATATGGTTTGCGTTTGTGTCCCTGCCCAAATCTCATGTTGGATTGTAATCCCCATTGTTGGAGGAGGGTCTTGATGGGAGGTGATGGGATCATGGGATGGACTGAGGATGGACTTCTCCCTTACTGTTTACGACAGTGAGTGAGTTTTCATAAGACCTGGTTGTTTAAAAGTGTGTGGCACATCCCTCCTCTCTCTCTCTCTTTCCTTCTGCTCTTACCATGTAAGGGTTGCCTACTTCCCCTTCGCCTTCTGCCATGATTGAAAGTTTCCTGAGGCCTCCCCAACCATGCTTCCTGTACAGCCTGCAGAGCTGTGCTTCAATTAAACCTCTTTCCTTTATAAACTACCCAGTCTCAGGTGGTTCTTTATAGCAGTGCAAAAGTGGAGTAACACACCAATTTTGATGATGGGCTTTGTAAAATTGCAACGATCATTACTGCAGTTGCCACTCCTATGATTTGGTTACTTGTAAAACAGCAAAAATTATTAAGAGCATGTTGACTTTCCCCATGCCTGACACATTTGGGGACACTTTTCATGTACTGCTTTATTTCACCCTCACTATAGCCCTGTGAGCTGGGCACTGTTGCAATCCCTCTTTCACAACTGAGGCTGCTGAGATACAGAAACCTCATTTGAATATTGCTTTCTTGATACAATGCAAATGCATTTCATTATCCCCAGGTCTTCATGGCAGAAGTGGCATTTAACCTAGCCCCAGGAGACAACATTGGATATTTTTAAATGTAAGAAAAAGGCTGAGACCCTAAGCAAAGACCTTTAAAAGATCCTCTGAACTTGAAATGAAGGTCACCAGGTCAACTGTTGAAACCTTAATAGTCCTTTCCCCTCCAATAATGTTATCAACTGGTGCCACAGGAGAGAGAAAATTACTGCCGCTTTCAAGTTCAAGGTAATACAGGAGATGGGGAAGATGCCATGGTGATGGTGGGAGAAATACAGACTTTTCAATGAATAGGGAAGACTAAAAAATAGAAAAATAACATAAAGAGCTGGATGCCTGTAATCCCAGCACTTTGGGAGGCTGAGGCTGAGGTGGGAGGATTGTTTGAAGCCAAGAGTTTGAGACAAGCCTGAGAAACACAGTGAGACTCCAACTCTACCAAAAAAAAATTAAACAAGTAGCTGGGCATGATGGCATGTGCCTGTAGTACTAGCTACTCACGAGGATGCAGCAGGATGATTGCTTGAGCCCAGGAGTTTGAGGTTACAATGAGCTATGATCATTACACCGCACTCCAGCCTGGGTGACAGAGTGAGGCCCTGTCTCTAAAACGAAATAACATAAAGGAAGGTGATGAGAAGACCCAGCAAGTACTTCAGAATGATGATAGTAAAATGTCAAAATGCACTCATGGCTTTAAAATTTGGGGGCAGAATTATTAGAAGTTAGAAGGAGGCTCGGAATCAGACTGCCTGGGTCAAAACTTCACTCTACTATTTTCTAGCTAAATAACTGAACCAGTTAGTTAGCTTTCTTTTATCTATTTATTTATTTAGAGATAGAGTCTCACTCTGTTATCAAGGCTGGAGCTGGAGTGCAGAGGTGCTATCTCTGCTCACTGCAACCTCCACTTCCTAGGTTCAAGCATTCTCCTGCCTCAGCTTCCAGAGTAGCTAGGATAATAGGCACACGCTACTACACCCAGCTAATTTTTGTATTTTTACTAGAGACGAGGTTTTAACATGTTGACCAGGCTGGTCTTAAACTCCTGACCTCAAATGATCTGCCTGCCTTGACCTCCCAAAGTGCTGGGATTACAGCACTTTGATTATGGGTGTGAGCCACCATGCCCAGCCAAGTTAGTTGGCTTTCATAAGCCTTGGTTTGAACCAAAAATTGAAATAATAATATTACCTACTCCAATGGAAGAATTCATAAAATGCTGCCTTATATATATTAAACTCTTGATAAATGATAGTTTATAATAATCTCCATCTCAAAAAAATCTGTTCATACAGATTTGTATGAAAAATGGTCTTTACAAACCTTCCTATGTTAAATAGCTCTCGAAAAAGGAAGAAGCCAATCTTGGTGATGGGCACATCAATTCTACTTCAAAATCATTTCATAAATGAGATAAGATAGGAAAAGTTTCTTAGAATAATGTTGAACACATAGTAACTGCTCCATAAATGGCAGATATTATAATATGAATTACTATTTATGATTGCACAATGGATAAGAAAAGAGGGAGATAAATTAGATCTCTTACCCCAATTCTAAACCAAACTGCATGTCCAAAGAATGTCAGAACATTTGTAACCCTTATTCTGTGGAAGCATGGACAGCTCACGTGGGACCCCCTGCTGGGAAGATGACCAGTGTGGTGAGGGCCAGCCCAGGCTGGGCTCTCAGGGGTAGGAAGGCCACAGAGCCTTTGTTGGGACAGAGCAAGGGGAAGGCAGTGGATCACATTCTCAGAAAGACAGAGCGGCAGGTGAAAAGTGGAAATTCCCTGTACTGTGAGAAACATACGCATGAGGTCATACACTTGACGCATACCATTATCTAAAATGTGAAAGTAAAGAGATCGTGGACAATCTCAATAATATCTGTAATAAAACCAATATCTAGGCTGGGCGTGGTGGCTCATACCTGCAATCTCAGCACTTTGGGAGGCTGAGGCAGGAGGATCGCTTGAGGCTAGAAATTTGAGGTCAGCCTGGGCAACACAGTGAGACCCTGTCTCTACAAAATAAATAAGTAAATAATGTGTAATGTCTACCATATATATATTTATATGTGTGTGTGTGTATATATATATGTTTTAAAAAATCAATATTTACTATTACTTTGATGCAGGAATTAGCAAACTATGGCCTGTGGGCCAAAATCTGGCTCTCTTCTAGCTTTTGTACCGCTCATGTGCAAAAAAGAATGGTTTTTACACTTTGATATGGGTGAAAAAAATCAAAGAAGGGATGATATTTTATGATGTGTTAAAATCAAATGATACTCAAATTTAAGTGTCCATAAATAAAATTTCATTGGAATACAGCCATACCCATTCATTTATGTATGTGGATGGCTGATTTGGGGCTACACCAGCAGAGTTGAGTATTTACAATAGCCCAGAAAATCCTGAAACACTAACTCTATTAATCATCTGGACTTTACAGAAGAAGTTTACCCTTGTCTAGAGCATTGGCAATTCAGCGTCTTCTCATTCATTCACTCACTTAACAAATATTTTGTCCAGGCACCAAGGAGACTGAGATTCAAAGAGGCAGGGAAGAGAAATGAAACTGAGTTATAGCATCCATAGTGCTTCAACAGAGATAAATACATGGCAAGGACAGCAGTGCCATGAGGGAGTGGCTAGCTGATGGGGAGGGTTGCAAGGGTTTAGTCAAGGTTTCAGAAATGAAATAATAGTTCACTGGGTTCTCAAACATACAACACACAATGGGCAGTAGCCAGACAGTCTGCTGTCCCAATTTTGCAGATGAGAATACAGGAGCTCAGAAAGGCCAATGGCGTCCTTAAGGTTAACTGGTAAAGCAGGGTCAGGGCAAGGTCAGAAACTCCGGGCTTCCCACTCCAGGCCTGTGTGTACTCCAGAAGCAGGCTGTGCGATAACCAGGGAAGAACCCTCTGTGAAAAGCTTGGAAGCCAGCAGAGGGGAAAGATAAGGTGACTTTTTCAAGGCATAAATCAGATTTGGTCACGGAGACTGTTACCAGCAGCAAATTGATACGGGTATGAGTCTGCAGCAACCTCCATTCTTGCCTCCTTAGAAAAAAGAATTCAACCGAAGGTTGTAAGGCAGAAGGAGAGGCCAAGGCAAGTTTTAGAAAGTTTATTAAAAAGCTTTAGAGCAGAAATGAAAAGAAGTAAGGTACACTTGGAAGAGGGCCAAGTGGGCAACTTGAAAGATCAAGTGTGCATTCTGGCCTTTTGACTTGGGTTTTATATGTTGGCATACTTCTGGAGTCTCCTGTTACCTCTCCCCTGATTCTTCCCTTGGGGTAGGCTCTCCGCATGTGCAGTTGCCTGCTAGCACTTGGGAGGGGAGCACATGCAGGGTGTATACTGGAGTTGTATGCATGCTCACCTGAGGCTTCTTCCCCCACCAGTCTAGTGTTCCTGGAGGAAGGTCATATGCCAGTTAAACTCCACCATTTTGCCTCTTGATGCATGTGCTTCAGCCCACTTGCTCAACTCCTGAGATCTTGTCAGGAAGCTGTTGATCCAGTTTCAGGTTTTTCTGTCTGTTGGGAAACTGCCTTTCCCTAGCCCCAACTATGACCGATTATTATTTGAGAGAGACAGTTAACAACCACCTGACCATCATCTGGTGGTCAGCTGACATTCCTGGTTTGTGTGTTGGGGAATTGAAGGTATCCCTCTTCTGCCCTGCTCATCCCTAACTAGCTACGTACTGTAACAGAAACAATCACTGGCAGTGGAAGTTCAAAGCGTGTGCAGGTGCAGGACAAATGGACCTTGCAATGACCATCTGAGAACATGGGCCATTGTTTTATGGACTGCAAGTTACTATTCTGAGTACTTTATGCTGTTTGTGTTTCAGGAGAACTGATGCCAAAGCCTACATTTTGTTACCTTCTTTGGAATCACTGGGAATATCCCAAGTTTGAAGTCTGATTTGTTTCCATCGCTCTAGTTTGGGACACATCCATGGAAGCCTAGAAGAGGAGAGGATTATCCTTTTAAGTTTTGCCATTTTCCAACCTTTTTTTTTTTAATTTGCTTTGTCTTGTTTTGTTTCAGCAAATGTGTTAAATGCCTACCGTGTGTTGGGAATTTTTACATTACATCATTTCAATAAATTGTGGTTACTAGTAAATGGCAATTGTGCTGAACATATAAATGTTTTATTTTATTGTATTTTATTCTCAAAACAGCCCTATGAGACACAGGTTTGTAAATTTGGAAATGGAAGATCAGAATGAGTGAAAAAGGAAAAGCGAACTGACATTATTTTAGTACCAAGTGACAAAATTCAAAAGGCATGTCATTTTTTTCTGCTATTATAAATAATGCAGCAGAGAATAACACTGAAATAAAGAAAAAACTTTTTATTATGCAAAAAATTCTATCCACATTTTTAAATTAACATTGATGCTGCCTGAAACTCCAGTGGCTACTGAATACCCCTGGAGATGGACATTTGTTAATGTGATATTGAACTTTCCCCTCACACAGAGGAGACACTGAGTATTTGTTGAAAATACGCAGTTGGGGATGTAAGGACTCTGGGGGCTCCATAACCTTGAATCTATGTTCAGTCTTTCCTCCCTTCTATCTCCCTCATCCTTGTTCTCTCCATCTCTGGTCCTCATCTGGTTTAGATGAGGGGGTCCTTTTTAGAGCTGCTGCTGGTAATCCTACAGCTGAAGAGTAGGAAGGAAGGGGATACTGAGCTTTCCTATTTTAACAACAGTAATCCACTCAGGTGGAAGGAGAGCATCTGCAGGCTGCTAATATTCTTGCTAATTAAAGTTTACAGCATGTGAAAAATTCACCTTTAAGGAGTTACGATTTACTTTTCCCATTCAGGACCCTTGGTATCACGACCAGTAAATGAAAATCTAGTAACTTTCCTTTACCATGAGATGCTCTTCGTCCTTTCTTTGTTTTCCTCTAAAGCTATAGGAGGAAATTGAAAGTAAAAATTGGATAAATGCCTTCCCTGTGGGGGGATTAGTCATCCTGCTGACTAAACTTCAAATGTAATCCCTAACTGTTTCTCACACATACAAAGGCAACTTGGCCATTAGAGAGTGTGACCCTGACACCCATAGATCCTGGCTCAGACTCCAAGACCCCATGGGTATTGATAACAAGGGGGAGACACAGGAGGACTTTGATTTCTGCAAATACCATAGCATAATGTATGGAGCACAAGCTGCCTGGGAACCTAGCTCTAGCTTTGTAACTTACTAGCTGTGTGACCGACGGTAAGTTACTTAACTTTAATGAGCCTCAGTTTCCTCATCTGTAAAATGGGAATGATAATAGCACCTACCTCATAGAATTGTGACTATTTAGTTAGTTAATCTATATGGTGGGCTTAAAACAGTCCTGAACATAGAGCCCAATAAATGTTCACTATTATTACTTATACTTGTCACTGACTTATAAAATGGAAGCATCCAAGTCAGAGCTGCCCTGAGAAAAAAATATTTCAACCTAGGTAGACAGATTAATTCCCTTGGCAGTTGGATCTTCACTTTAAATAAAATGCATTTGCCTTTGTGGGGATTTATTTGCATGAAGCATTCATTCATTTTTTTATCCAGTCACTACAAATGGCAAATGGTGAAATCCAGGAATAAACCTATTCATTTATTTATTCATTCAATAAATACTCATCACGTTCTGAGATCCACATAGCAAGTATATATAGATATTTCACAATTACAAATCTAGGTAACAAATCATTACATAAAATGTTTTATACTACTTTGACCAATTCACTTTCAAGATGACCTGAAAAAGTAGGTTTGAATATAGAATTCTTGGAATGCCCACAGTTCTGTGCTCAAAAGTGACAGTGCAAAGATTGCTGGCCCTAGCCCTCCATCCTTGGCCGGACAACATTTTTCCCACCCAAGCTGATTTCTGTACCATGCATCCTTGGACACAGGTGTGTGGATGCTCTACCTTGCATGTCCAAACTGCACACACAACTTCACCCACCACTCCATGGACATGCTTCAGGTCTAAGGCGCTCATTCTAATGGCATCATCCACCTTTGTGAGAATAGGCCCAGGTAAGAGGCACATAGAGACCATGGACGTGGGTCCTGGGCCTTTGAGGTAGATAATTTCAGAGTCACTTAGAAGGAGGACATAGCTTTGGGTGGACAATTCCCCTTGGACCTCTAGACTTTTTACCCCACACAGCTGGAGGAGGGCAGGAGTAGGATCCAGGCAAAGGCCTCCTTGTTTGGATCTAAGTGCATCACCACTTAGTAAGCCCCTCTGTGTGCACGCACTGTCCTCAAAACTGGAGATACCACGGTGAGAAGATAGACATGGTATAAAGCTTATAAGATGGAAAAACATTCACCAACTCTTGATATAAACAATAAATTCTAACTGTGATGACACCATGAAAGAGAAATCCAAGGTGGTGTGAGCTTATGGAGAGAGACAGTTCTAATCTCATCTGGGGGCTGCATATGCTTTCCTGGGAAAGCTACATAAGCTGAGACCTGGAGGAGACAGAAGGTAAAGAGGGTGTGAGAGAGCCTTCTAAGCACAGGGAACATCACATGCAAAGGTACTGAGGTGGAAAGGACCCAAAGAAAGTGAATACTTCTGGAATGAATAGAAAGACTGACAGGGTATGGAACATGACTAGGGATGAAGGAAAGGGTAAGATACTTCAGGGTAGGATGGGGATTTTGTTTTGTAAGGACTTTGGTATTTATCTAGCAGCAATGGGAAGGCATTTGAAGATTTTAATCAGGGGTGTAATTTGATGAGATCTGAATTTTTAAAGGTTCTCTTTGCCTGCAGCTTAGAGAAGGGATTGGGGTGAAAGGGCGCAGGAGTGGACATCGTGAGCCCAGTTGGGAGACTAATGCAAACACAGTGGTGGCTTAGAAAGGATGCAGAGAGAAGTAGATGAATAAATCCATTCATTTAGTGCAGAGCTAAATGAATGTGGAGGTCAAGTGTGGGGAAGTATCACAGATAAATTTCCAAGTGTCTGGCTTAGTACTGGGTGGCTTGTGGGCCATGTTTGGTGGGGACAAGATAGGCTGTGCTTGAGATGATGGTGAGAAGGCCAAATGGAAACGGTGAGAGGGAGCTCAGAGAAGATGCCTGGGTTGGACTTGCCAATGAGTAGAAGGCAACTGGCACCACGGGAGGAGATGGGGTTGCATAAGCAATGTCTCACTGCAGGACTCTCACCTCAGGGAGAAGAGATCAGGGGCGGCTGAGCCCTCAGGAGTTCAATAATTTCCTGTTGGACTCAATGACTTCCATCATCCTGGTCCAGACTGATCCTTATAGAAAACATGTCAGATGAGCTTAAAACCTTCTCCTCAGCCTAAAACCCTCCAGCAGCCCCCAGTCAATCAGGAGAAAACCCAGAAACCTCACAGAGAAGCATAAGGCCTTGCACAATTCAGCACATACACTACTTCCCCCGTTAACTCGCTGACATTATTGTCAAGTGCTCACCCTCTCATCCCTGCACCAGGGCATTTGCACTGATGTTCCCTCTGCCTGAAATGTGTTTCCCTCTCATGTTACATGGCTCGCTTCCTTAGCTCCATGTGACCTTTTCAGGCAAGCGACCCTGATCACTCTATTTAACCCCACTCCTACCTTCCTGCTAAACAGTGAGCTTCATGAGGACAGAGGTTTTTTTCTCTCCCTTCTTCATTGCTATTTTCTAGCACCTAGAAAATTGACTAACACACACTCTATCTTCAACAAAAATTTGTTTGATTAAAAAAATGAATGAAAACATTAAAAAGTCAGTGTGAGACAAAGTAACAAACTTAAGAAGCCAAATTTGCTCATTTCTGCTTAAACTTCTGACTCTGTGGCAACATGCAGCTCCCTGAAAGATAATTTGAAGACAAAACAGGAGAGAGCACATGCCCCTCATGTCTCTTGCCTGAGTCACCATAATTCCTTAAAAGGTAAATGATCCTAGCCCTTGGCTTTTCTTACACATAAGATAATGTCTGACCGAGTTAGTGATTAAACTTTTACAATCTATAACCAAAGGTACTTTAGTAATCTATGACCAGATGTACTCTTACACTCAAGCCTTGATGTGATTCTGCTTTAATATAACTTCTGAGCCAGTTTGATGTGACTTTGCATGTACTAAACCTCCACCACCTGTATCTAAACAGTGGGCTAAAATTCTGTGTCACAGTGGTCCGACAGGACCTCTGACAGAGCAGAAGGGCTGCTCCTGGGCCATCGGCCTCTGCCTATAATCCTCAGGAAGCCTTCAGAATAAAACTAATTTTAATTATGTAAAAGTTTTGCCAGGCATGGTGGCTCATGCCTGTAATCCCAGCACTTTGGGAGTCTAAGGCAGGTGGATCACTGAAGTCAGTAGTTCCAGACCAGCCTGGACAACATAGTGAAACCCTGTATCTACTAAAAATACAAAAATTAGCCGGGTGTGGAGGTGTGTTCTTGTAATCCCAGCTACTCCAGAGGCTGAGGCAGGAGAATGGCGTAAACCCGGGAGGCGGAGCTTGCAGCGAGCCAAGATCATGCCATTGCACTTCAGCCTGGGCGACAGAGTGAGACTCCGTCTCAAAAAAAAAAAAATTAAGGCCGGGCGCGGTGGCTCACACCTGTAATCCCAGCACTTCGGGCAGCCAAGGCGGGTGGATCATGACGTCAGAACATCGAGATCATCCTGGCTAACACGGTGAAACCCCGTCTCTACTAAACATACAACAATTTAGCCGGGCGAGGTGGCGGGCGCCCGTAGTCCCAGCTACTCGGGAGACTGAGGCAGGAGAATGGCGTGAACCCGGGAGGCGGAGCTTGCAGCGAGCCAAGATCACGCCGCTGCACTCCAGCCTGGGCGACAGAGCGAGACTCCCTCTAAAAAAAAAAAAAGTTTGGCTTTTTTTGTTTAGTCGACATAAGGTAAGATGATAATAAGTTGACAAAGAAGCTGAAATGTATCTGCCACTTAAGGAAAACAACGTCCAGTAAAAGATATTTCACTTGCTAAAAAATTAGCAAGTGATCAACTCCATTGAAAATGAAGTAAAATGAAAACGGAAAGGTTTCATATGAGCCCTGCACACTCCAATATTGACCAGTTGGTAAGCAGCATGAAGACAGGAATTTTAGTCTGTCTGGTTTACAATGTATTCCCAATGCTTGGCACAGTGTCTGCAACACAGTAGATGCTGAAATGTATATCCTGAACTTATAAACTGTCAAAAGACAAAATGACAACAAATTTCGTTACAGAACTAGCTTTTATTTGCAATTCATGAATTGGGGAAATCTCCATTCTACAAAATAGAATGAGAACTTCCACCAGGCAATGGCAGAATAGTGGGTTTTATAAGATGGAAACAAGGAAACAGAACAATAGAAAAACAACCGATCCGTTAACATCAGGTTACTTTTTTGTAAGGGTTACAGCAGAGGAAACTTTCTGATTATGGTGACTCAGGTAGAGTAGAATACCCTGTTTTCTGGAAAAGCTGGTCTGTTTGTTGATTGATCTGCTTTCTTAAAGTTTCTGTTTGATTATGTGGAATGTAGCATGGGTGACTCCATTTTTGTTTGATTTGGTCTGTCAGGGCCTACTACAGGAGCTCAGCCCAGAGCAATGATCTCTCATAATTTTTGTTTAACAATAAATTGACATGGAGATCATTCATTGGTGACCTTGGCAATAGCAGTGTTGACTGTGTAATAAAGGTGGGAGGCCAACCGAAGGGTCTGGGGGTGGGTGAGGGCTAAGGTGATTAAACCTGCCAAACATAATCAAACTGCTTTGCTTGCTTTTAGTTGCTTACTTTTAGTTGATCTTAAAACTCCCACTGGCTAACATCGGATAAGATCTCTGATCACTATAGTAGTAGTAAAGTTCACTATAGGTCACTATAGTAATGGTTGCTTAAAGTTGCAACTGTTACTATAGGGGGGACGCTCTTCTCCAGTTCAAGCTGGTTGAGACCACTGATCCTTCAACTGGGCCTGTGCAGGTGACCAAAAAGTGACATTTCAATGTCAGAGAGCCAAAAATTCCACCCTCAGATCATACTAACACTGCCATTTTCTGCACGTGTGTCATGTGATGAACGATGTAACTCAATTATGCTTGCAGAAATCCCAAAAACCTCATCTTTCCTACCCCCCAATCATCTTTTCCCACTGTGTAGACCATCCTGCTTTCTCTCTCATAAACACTTCCAAGCTCTATTTTTGGGGAGGCCCACTGGAGATTTGTTTTTCTGCTTCCTTGCACAATAACATTGTGAATAAAATTTTTTCTCTTTCGCAGAAATCCATCAACACAGTGATTGGATTGCTGTGTGATAGCAGAATGAACCTGGTCACTAACAAAAGAGGTAAGAAAGTAGCTGAAGGGGGATATGAGATCAAGGAGGGTTTTCATTAGGTTTTTAAGATGGGAGAGGCAGAACTTTGCCCAAATGCTGAGTGGAAAGACCCAGGAGAGACTAAGATATAGATTTATGAGAGAACAGATAAAATTAATATAGTGTAAGCTCCTCAAGAAGGCAGGCCAAGGCCCAGATATTGCCTAGGAAGAGAGCCTCCCTTCTCCAGGAACAGGACAGATTGAGGGGTTGATGCAGTGGGAGGTGAGTCTGTGGAAGCAATGAGCATTTCTTATGATAGCTTCTGTTTTCTCTGTGGTAGTAGGAAGGGGGTCATGGGCTTGGAGAAAGCAAGGGAGGAGGGAAGCTTGCAGGTTTGCGGGCAAAGGAGAAGACTTGAAATTTTGGACATAGGCCCACAATCAATTGGCTAGTGGAATGAGTAACATCATACACGAACCACTGGGCCTATCTGTGAAGTGTGATGGAGGCCATAAATTCTGTTTCAGTGCATCTCTGAACCTGCTTAGTAGACACCATGAACAAAGCTCACTCTCCCAAGTTGAAAAAACGTATGGACAAGTTATCACTGAAATTAAATGGTGGGAGATATGTCCAAGGAATACTGTAGGGATCCAGTCATTTTATGAATCTTATGATAGATGAATGTGTGAAGATGGCAATTAGTGGGCAACAGAACAATATTAGAACAGTGGAAATAGAAGGAAACAGTATCATCACGTTAAAAGCCTTGGAACAGGTCTAAATAATGGCTGTTCAGCAGAGGAATTCTTGTCCCCTCTCCAAAGGGACTGTTTTCTATGATGTAAAAATTAGATCGTGTACATCTTCATATTAAACTTTTTGTTAAATAAACTTTTGTAATAGTCAAAAAAATGGACACACAATGACAGAGGTGGGTGGTAGTGTTAAGTAGGTGGGTGTGACATTGCTATGTACTAAGAAATATACATTTTTATTTCATCCTCCCCTAAAACCCTTGGAATCATTCCTAAAACCCTTGGAATCTCAAAAGGATAAATGTCTTCTTGTATGCAAATAAAATTATTTTTGGCTACAGTGTCCTATAGTGTCTGCTGGTAGGGGTTGGTTGGCAGGGAAACCAACCATGTGATTAGAAGGTTGGAACTTTCAGCCCGCTGTCTCCAGGGAGGGGAAAAAAACTGAAGGTTGAGTTGATCACCAGTGGCCCATGATTTAATCAACTGCTGCTACATAATTAAGCCTCCATAAAAACTCAGAAGGACAGGCTCTGAGAGCTTCCAGGTTGCCGAACACATGGAGGGACCTGGAGCACAGTGCATCCTGGGAGGGCATAGAAGATCTGTGGCCTTCCCACATACCTTGCCTTATGTACTTCTTCATCTGGCAGTGCGTCTATGTGCTCCATAACTTTATAACAAACTGGTAAACATAAGTATTTCTCTGAGTTCTGTGAGCCATTCTAGCAAACGGTTAAACCCAAGGAGGAGGTCGTGGGAACCCTTGATTTATGGCTAGTTGCTCAGAAGTACAGATCACAACACTGTACTTGCATTTGGTATCTGAAGTTGGGGGCCATCTCATGGGGCTGAGCCCTTTAATGGTGGGGTCTGTGCTAACTCTCAGAATTAAATTGTAAGACACCCAGTTAATGTCTACAGAGCATTGGAGAATTGTTATGTGAAAAACCCACACATCTGGCGTCAAAAGTGAAGTAACTGAGTAAGGAACAGAGTTTGTTTTTCCCTTTTCAGTGGCGGAGAATGTATGGTGGGGCCCAAATGAGGAAGCCTCTGGTTATTAAATAGAACAGATTAAACAAATATAGCACTGTAGGTCAAGGGGTCTAAGAGCCATAGACCTCAACTTCCTTATTATTCAGAGAAAATAATTATGAGACAAAGTAGCAAACATCTGCTTCTGGCCAGCCTCACAGTCAGCCCTTGCAGTGAAGAAGCCATGCCTCAGGTTCTCATGTCTCTTGCCTGAATCACTGTGTTTTTTAGAAAAGATAAGCTTAATGATTTCAGCCCTTTTCTTGTACGTAACGTCTGACAGTATTAATGATTTTCCCTCTGCGATCTATAACCAGATGTGCTCTCACACCCAGACTTTGATGAGATTTTGCTTTAATGTAACTTCTGAGCACATCACCATCTAATACATAAGTTGTGGGTTCATACGCTGCTTTGGAGCAGTCTAACTGAAACAAAGATTCACTTGGGTTGCCATCCTCAGGAAGACTCCGTGAAACTGACTTTAATTCTGTAAAAGCCTAGGTTTCTCCTTCATTGACACGATCTGTGATCTCTCACAGTTTTTACATTTTGCAACTTTGTTGGGCTCATATAGGTATCAGAACAATGCTGGCTTCTTCCAGTATCTTAAGGTAACTGAGAAGGTTGCTTCATCTCAGAGAGAAATTCCATTAGAGTCATTGGGGCACAGAAGTTTTTTTCTGTTCTCCAACCTCTCCAGGAAGCAATGATGCATTATTTCATGAACTAGAAGTAATTAACCTGAGAATCTCTGCTATTTATATTTGGCAACACTGTAACACTGTGTGGGCACTGACCTCTATGCGTGTGCCTCAGTGGTTCAAAGCTTGCTGTGGAAGATAAACTACCATAGGGTGTGCAACCCCCACTCCGACCACTGGTTCTGGAATCAGGGAAGCTGGGTTCAAATACTAGATCTTCCATTTGGGGAAGAGAAGTCAGGTTGATGGAGGGGAACCTCTCTAAGCCTCTGGTTTCCTAACCGAAGAGGCCAATGATAAGGCCAACCAACTGTGTGCAGGTACTTACTGGAATACCCAACATTCTGAGCCAGCCACTATTGTGAGTGTGTCTTATAGTAACTCATTTTATCTTCGCAACTTTCTGAGGAGGTACTATTTTCATCCTTATTTAACAGGTAAAAGAAACTGAGACACAAAGATTTTAAGTAATATGCCCAAGTCCACCCAGTTAGTGAGAGTCAAGCCTGTCTGACTTGGGTTGGTGACCCACTCACAGCAGCTGCTCCAGGCGCTAGTGAGATGTGCCACTTACTGAAGTCTGCACACCTTACATTGTGTTTAGTTATCACAACAACCCACAGTGTCATTATCATGCCTCTTTCACAAATGAGGCTGTGGAAGCTCACAAAGGTTAATCCATTTGCCCAAGACCGACAGAGCCACTCTGGCAGAGCCAAGGTTAACTGGCTTCCAGAACCTGCTCTCTTCCTATGAAAATAAGGTAACACATGGAAAATGCTTGGTAACTTGTAAAACTCTGTATTGACAATGGTATTACCATTCTCAGTAGTCCTTACTCTCTCCAGAGCTCAGAACTTTGTGTTGCTTTTACAGATAAGAAAATTGAGTTTCAGGGCAGTAAGTTAATTTGCTAGCATTCCACAGACAGAGTTGGGTTTGGAACCAGGTCTGCGCTTCTAAAACTGGAGGCCCTTAGGCCCAGGGGTAATGGGTATGGTGTTCTGCATAAAGATGGTGTATCCTTCTACAGAATTGATTTTATTCAGAATTTGAGTAAAAATATCATTTTTACGTTAAGCGTAGCAATATATTAGTGCATCAGAATGCAACACTCATATTGGTTTTTATAGTAAAATATGAGACTTCAATTTTGCTTTTCCTCCTGCAGCATACGACTATCTCCTCAGGTCTCTGAGGATATGGATTAGCCCCTTTGGTCAGGAGGGGTACTTGGGTGGATGCTGGATGTTGGAGAAGCTCGTGCTACACTGGGCAGCCTCTCGCTGTGCCATGTGCCTCTGCTCCCCTCACCCACAGAGGATGCTTCCAGATGAATCCTGCCCGAATTCAAGGAGGCAGAAAGACAGTCTCATAAGGAGCCTGTGAGTCCCTGAGAGTACTTTGCTTTTTAAGCAAAAGATATAAATACTTCCCTTTACCTGATTCATTCGCCAGTTGATGGAATTGATGTATTAACATGTGTTCACTCACTAGGTCTCTAACTTTCCCAAAATGCATCCAGACAGACAGCTTTGTGCCCACAGCTGTGAGTGTCTTGACATTTATCTCTAGAGATGCTGGGATCTAGTCTAGAGTCTGTTGTGTCTTGTTCTGTGACCTCAAGCCAGGCTCATTACCTCTGTGGGCTTCAGTAACCTCACTTGCAGGGGACAGGAGTTGGAGAATCACTCAGATTTTTTTCCATTCGGGCAGGTTCTGGGACCTCGGGGTTAAGTAAAGACAAGAACATGAGGTTCAGTAGCTGGGAATGTAAGTTCCCTGAGAGCAAGGTCTTTTTTGTTCATTGCCTGAAACAGTGCAGGACATACAGTAGACAGTGAGTTACTGTTTGTTCAATGAAATGAATAAACCTCCCCAACCTCTTGCCTGGCAGAATCAGTAAATACAAGGGAGGGGACATCCAGACAGATGACCTGAACAGAGTGGGCATCTGGTTGACCTTTGCTCCCCCTCCACTCAGTGCTAGCCCAGAGCCTGGCATAGGTGGCTGCTCATGGATTGAGCTTTTAAACAGCACTGAGGGTGGTCGGCAGGCAGGAGTAGGGGTGGTCTCAGTGGATTGTGGTCATTAACAGTCGGTACTCCAAGAGGTCAAGGGCAAGATGAGGGAACATGACACAGCTCCTGGCTGTGTTTGTGTTGGTGGAGGTGATACCTGACTTAGATGTGAATAAAACTGCGCAGGACAAGGGATGAGAGGTGGAAGTGTTTTCTTATTTGTGTATGTTGTTTTAGCCCCCTAGAGACATTGTTTTGCATTTGTAGTGTAAACAAAGGCTCCAGAGAGCTGGTGAAAGATGCTTCCTTCCCTTCTCTCCTACCCCGACATCAATGGATGTATTTTCCCTTCTCTACCACTGGGGGTCGCAAGTGCCCACAATAATGCTCCATTTCTTTTTAATAAAACAAACAGGAAGTATCTTTTTTGTGAAGGAGATTTGTCCTTCACTGATGCACTGCCCTTTGGTTGATGAATACTCAGAAAAGGGGTAAGGACAGGGGATGTTGTGAAGGGTAGAACAGGGGAATAATAGCGGGCAAAGCTTGGAGTTTGTTTCCAAAGAGCAAAAGAATGGATCTCCGCCCAGGTAAGCTGTCACCTCCCCACTGGGGTGAGCATAAGTACATGGTAAAGCAAGTGTGGGACGGGGAAGGTTAAATAGTCTCCCAAGGTGACGCCACCAGGCAGCCGAAGTCAAGAACCATGGGTTTAGGATGAGGCCATGTTTTAAAGGTGCATCGCTTTAAAGAAAAACATTGAGTTAGAAAAGATTTAAGAAGCCCATGTCCATGGCCAAAACAGTGAGTAGCTGAAGGTTTGAAAACATTATTTCACTGGACCTTTCTTCTCCACTGGGCTGCAAACCTCAACATTCATAAGCTTTGCATTCGTAATGCCTGGTGTAGTTCGAGGGCCACTGGAGACTTACAGTAAGCCCTGAAAGGAAGAAGAGAGAGAATGAGGAAGGAAGGCAAGAGACAAGGAAGGAAAGAATGCAAGGTGTGCATAGTAAGAAGGTAAATGTGGCAGATGGCCCCAGCGACTCCTGCCCTCTGGTGTTCATGCCTTTGTGTGATCCCTCCCTCAGGAGGTATGGGCTGGACCTAGTGACTGCATCCCAATAGAGACTACTTCAATAGTGATGGTATCTTACTTCCCAGGTTACAAAAAGGCTGTCACTTCTGTCTCGAGCACCTTTCTCACTCTCACTCTTTCGTTTTGAAGAAAGCCAGCTGTCAAGTTGTGAGCTGCCAACAACCAGGTGAGTGAGCTTGGAAGGGGGTTTCCCCGTGTGTCCTGGGATGGCTGCAGCCCCAGCCAACATCTTGATTATAGCCTTGTGGGAAACCCTGAGCCAGAGACATCAGCTAACCACACTCAGATCCCCACCCCACAGAAACTGTGAGATAGTGTCATGTGCGTCCGTGTGAAGAGACCACCAAACAGGCTTTGTGTGAGCAATAAAGCTGTTTATTTCACCTGGGTGCAGGCGGGCTGAGTCCGAAAAGAGAGTCAGCGAAGGGAGATAAGGGTGGGGCTGTTTTATAGGATTTGGGTAGGTAAAGGAAAATTACAGTCAAAGGGGAGTTGTTCTCTGGCGGGCAGGAGTGGGGGTCACAAGGCGCTCAGTGGGGGAGCTTTTTGAGCCAGGATGAGTCAGGAAAAGGAATTTCACAAGATAATATCATCGCTTAAGGCAAGGATCGGCCATTTTCACTTCTTTTGTGGTAGAATGTCATCAGTTAAGGCAAGACAGGGCATTTGCACTTCTTTTGTGATTCTTCAGTTACTTCAGGCCATCTGGGGGTATACGTGCAAGTCACAGGGGATGCGATGGCTTGGCTTGGGCTCAGAGGCCTGACAGTAAGTATTTGTTCTTTTCAGATGCTAATTTTATGATGACGGTGTTAGGCAGCAATAGGTACCTAATACAGATTTTGGTACCTAGAAGTGATATCTAGAAATGTAGGAGTGTAGGTAGTGGGTGGATCCTGGAAGCATTTTGAAAAGAGGGTTAGAGAAAGCTTAAATTGCCACAAACAGACTTTTCACAGAAATCTGGGTTTTGAAATCACTGCTCTTAATTATTATAACTTCCATGCACCTCAAAAACTGCAGATACTCTCTGCACATAGACAAAACTTTATGCAAATACTTGTGTTCCTCTTTAGCAACATGAGAGAAGTTACTACTTTTTAGGCTTTTAAACATGAGTGCACTGTCATTGTTATTATCTAGCGGATAGTGCTAGATATGTGCCAGGCATTGGCAAGACAAAGGTATATAAATAATATTTGCCCTTGAGAATATAGTCTAGGTAAATGTTTTTTGTTTATTTTTGTTTTAAAACTGGACCCTCGGTTGGGAAGTTCTTGCATCTTAGAGTTGTATGTATTCATTTTATTGACAGCAAAGATCATTTCAACTGCTCTATACCATTCAGGATGTTATTTGATTCGAATCAAGTGTACACACAAAAGCTCTTTTTCGGTTTCTTTCTCTCTTCTTTCCTTCCTCCCTTCCTTCCTTCCTTCCTCCATCCCTCCCTCTCATTTTCTTTCTTCCTTTCTTTCTTTTTTCTTTCTTTCTTTCTTTCTTTTCTTTCTTTCTCTCTTTCTTTTCTTTCTCTTTTTTCTTTCTTTCAGAACAGGGCCTTGCTCTGTCACCCATGCTGGAGTGCAGTGGCATAATCATAGCTCACTGTAACCTCAAATTCTTGGGCTCAAGTGATCCTCCTACCTTAGCTTCTCAAGTAGCTGAGACTATTCGGGCACACAACTATGCCCAGCTAATTGTATTATTGTTGTTGTTGGAGAGATGGAGGTCTTGCTGTGTTGCCCAGGCTGAGGAGCTCTTTTCGTAGTAATCATTGCCTCCCTCTAGGTGCCATAATGTAACGTCAGCATGGTCAGTTCTCAACAATATGTTGAAGGCATCACAATGGAACAGATTCACTGAAAAATCGCAGATGTGTTTTGTGAACTTCATTTGACTCAAGGGCAATTTATTAAAATGTACAGAATCTGGAGGAAAGAGAACTGGGATGAGAGTCAGGAGACAGAGGTTTAAGACTTGTCTGTGCCTTTGACTAAATGATTTGGGCTAATCACTTGGATTTTCTGTCCTTCAGGAGGATCAATAAAAATGGAGAGACAGGCTGGGCACTGGCTCATGCCTGTAATCCCAGCACTTTGCATGGCCAATGTGGAAGGATTGCTTGAGGCCAGGAGCTCGAGACCCGCCTGGGAAACAGCAATATCCTGTCTCAGGAATAAATAAAATAAAATAAATAAATAGAGAAACATGTTAACATGGTTTTTGTGAATATTACATATGATAATACAGGTGAAAATGCTTTGAAAAAATTTTTATTCCTCACATACCTGGTGGTAATCTTGCAATATTTATGGAGAACAAATTATAATTTCTCTTCTTTTATGCTGGCAACAGTTTCCTGTGTTCTGAAAACCTTCCCACGGGTATTTCACAGAAAAGTACCAGCAGCCAATAAAATGTTCCAGATTGAGCAATAAGCTTATAACATTGATAAAAGTAAATGAAATGCCTCTTGTCCATCTCTTCACTGTAGAGTCACGCAGGGCACAGCATGCTCACTTCCTGTACAGGTGTCGAATTAAAAGGAAGAAGCTGAAGCAAATTTAATGTAAGTAGAGGGTGTATTTGAGCCAAGCTTGAGGATTGCAGCTCAGGAACACAGATTCAAGTTACCCTGAAATACACTTCAATCAGCAGCCGTTACATGTGGATAAGCTGTTAATTGTCTATACACTGTTCTTTGTATCACAAATTCCAAGAACATGAAGATAATGGGTGAGACAGCTAGTCAGGAACAAAATGAGTTTAAACAATTGTCCTCAGGCATAGGTGCTGGGGGCATAACTGAAGTCCTACACTCGTGCCTGTCTGGACCTGAAAAATTTTGCAAACCTCACATAGCTCAGATTTCTCTGAGCCATTTCTCTTTTCTCACAGGTCCTTCCTCCTCTCCCCATTTCCGACTTTTCCTCTGTCCTCCTCCCTTTCTTCCCCTGACAAAGAGGGGAAGTATAATTATTACAGAACAGATAATGCTTAAAGATAGAAAGGAAATAGCAAAAAAAGACACTGCCATACTCTGTTGTTTAAACTAAAAATTGGCATAGTCCTTTAAGGCCACCAAATGGCTGTATGTATCAAAATTTTAAATTTTCATATCCTTTGACCACCCCACCCCCCGCAACAAAGTCCACTTCCAGGAATTATTTCTACAAAAATTACTAGCATGTATGTGTATTATGCATAAAGACAGATGATCAACACAATGCTGTTTGAAATATTGCAAAATAGAAAAGAATATAAATACCATGGGGTGTTTATTATGGTACACGAATACTATGCAGCTTTCAAAAGAATTCAGTGGAGATATATATACTGGCATGGAAAGAAGTCTAAGACATTTGAAGCCAGAAAACAAGTTTACTCATTCATTTTACTCACTGAACAAAGAAGTCAATATTTATTGGTTTATTATATGTCAAGCAGGTGCAGAGAATATAGCAGTGAACAATTCAGGGAAAATTCCTGCCCTTATTCTAGAATATCCTGCATTCTAATTGAAGATTAAAGTATAAATCATTGAGGTTAAAAAGAACAATATACATATATGTTTATAAATGTATAGGAAATGATTTGAATGATATAAGGATGAATCCAACCAGGAGTCCCTGTTTTTTGGGGGCTTTCAGTGAGCAGGAAGGATGCTCTTTGTGAGAGGAAAAACATGAGCTCAGAGACAGGGACATGGGGATAGACGGGCACAGCCTGTGTGACCAGATCACAGGTAAATATGATAAAAGTGTGGGTCAGGCAGCTGTGGACTGGTAGAAAGAGTATTAGATGATTAGCTGTCTCTTTATATATGGGTGACCGTGAATTATATGGGAGTCGGGGGACTGACCCCTATACAGTTGAAAATGTGTGTGTAACTTTTGACTTTTCAAAAATTTAATGACTAGTAGCCTACTGTTGAATGGAAGCCTCATTGATACCAAAAACAGCCAATGAACACATATGTTGTACGCTACATGTATTATATGCTATATTCTTACAATAAAGTGAGCTAGAGAAAAGAAAATGTTATTAAGAAAATCATAAAGAAGAGAAGCTGGGGGCACTGACTCACGTCTCTAATTCCAACACTTTGGGAAGCCAAGTTGGGAGGATCACTTAAAGCCAGGAGTTAGAGACTAGCCTGGGCAACACAGGGAGACCCCATATCTACCAAAGAGAGAGAGAAAATATATTTACTATTCATTAAGTGGAAATGGATCATCATAAAGGTCTTCATCCTCATTGCCTTCAGGTTGAGTAGCTGAGGAGGAGGAGGAAGAGGAGCATCTCAGGAGTGGCAGAGGCAGAAGGAGTACAGGAGGTGCAGGGAGAGGTAGGAGAGGCAGACACACTCACCATAACTTTTATTGAAAAAAATCCACATATAAGTGGACCTGTGCAGTTCAAACCTGTGTTGCTCAAAGATCCATTGTACAAATAATATGTTATCATTGAAAAGATCCAACAATCCACAAGGAACTCTACAACCTCACAGCCCTGTCTTATGTTAGGGTGACATGGGCTCCAAATGTCTTCAAGAATAATGAAGCTTTGGGGCCCCGAACTTAGATGCTTCCTGGAGCCAGGCAGGAATGATGCACAAGTGAATCAGCTTAGGCAGGGCTGGAGGCATAGGCCTTCCTGGGAGGGCAGCTGCCATGACGCCCGGCCAGTGGTGGCTGTGCTGGGAGACAGGCTGTGGCTATCAGAGCTTCTGACGTTTGAAGAGGAGCCACATAGACTGTGGACTTTTATAAATGTTGCCTCAAAACTTTATTTCATGCTATATGGATCAAAAGATCACAGGTGCCAGCAGCACCTGGTGCACAGGCCTCTGGTTTGTGACCCATTAGTCTTTACTACAGATAGAAAGAGCCCTGAGGGAATGAACGCAGCAAGCTTTCTTACAGGCCTCCAGAAGTGGCTCCCGGCTGAGCGGTGCACACGCAGTCAGTGCTAAAAGCTCTCCCTCCCAGTCTCCTGGCCCTGCCAGACCACCCGCAGGGAAGTACACTTTACCTCCTACCCTGGCAGCTTCGTTGAAAGAAACAGCCCTCCTGGGAGTCAAGTGAATTCTCAAGTGAAATTCTCTACCTCATAGTAGTTTTTAAATAATACAGAAGAATCCAGAAAAAATGCAAATAATCTAATTCACTCTGTTTGCTCCCACCCCACCCACCTCCAAGCAAGTCCCATTCCCTTTCATTAACTCCTTGGTCTTAAAACTATGTTTTTAATTGATATATAATAGTTGTACTTATTTTGGGAATACACATGATATTTTAATACCGGTATATAATGTGTAATGATTAAATCAGAGTAATTGGGATATCCATCACCTCAAACAATTATCTTCTCCTTTTGTTTCTTTTTCCTTTTTCTTCCTTTCTTATTTATTTATTTATTTATTTTTTAGACAAGGTCTCACAATGTTGCCCAGGTTGAAGTGCAGTGACTGTTCACAGGCATGATCGTGGTGCATTACAGCCTCAAACTCCTAATTTCAAGCAATCCTTCTGCCTCAGCCTCTAAAGTAAGAACAGGCACAGCCACTACGCCTGAAACATTTATCTTTTCTTTGTGTTGGGAACATTATAATTCTTCTCTTCTAGTTATTTTGAAATATACAATAAATTATTATTAACTATCATTTCCTTACTGCACTATCAAATGCTAGAACTTATTCCTTCTATCTAACTGTATTTTTGTACCCCTTAACCAGTTTCTTTTCATTCTTCCTTCTTTCTTTCCAGCCTATGGTAACCACTATTCTACTGTCTACCTCCAGGAGTCCACGTTTTCAGTTCCAACATATGAGTGAGAAAATGCAATATTTGTCTTCCTGTGCCTAAATTACTTCACTTAACATGATGTCCTCCAGTTCCATCCATGTTGCTGCAAATGAAAGGATTTCATTCTTTTTTATGACTGAAGAAGATTGTATCAAGCTGAAAATCTTATGTACAGCAAAGGAAACAATAAGTGAAGACACAGCCTACAGAATGGAAGAAAATACTTGCAAACTCTTTACCTGGCAAGGGATTAATAACCAGAATTTACAAGGAACTCAAACACCTCAATAGCAAAAAATAAAAAACAAAAACAAAATGAACAAACACTGAAACAAGCCCAATTTTAAAATGGGCGAAAGATTTGAATAGACGTTTCTCAAAAGAAGACCTAGAAATGGCTAAGAAGTATATGACAGAATGCTCAATGTTACTAATCAGTGATGTTCGGCATGGTTGAGCATCAGGGAAATGCAAATTAAAACCACAATGAGATATCATCTCACCCCAGTTAGAATGGCCATTATAAAAAAAGATAAAAAATAACAAATGTTGACATGGATATGGAGAAAGGAGAATGCTTATATACTGTTGGTGAGAATGTGAAGTAGTATAGCCACTATGGAAAACAGTATGGAAGTTCCTCAAAAAACTACAAATAGAACTACCATATGATGCAGCAATTTGATTGGTGGGCGTCTATCCAGAAGAAAGGAAATCAGTATATGGGAGAGAGATCTGCCCTCCTATGTTGATTGCAGCACTGTTCACAATACCAAGATATGGAATCAACCTAAATGTCCACCAACAGATGAATGAATAAAGAAAGTGTTGTGTATAACTTCTTTTCTTAAGAGCACTGAATTCTGGCCCAAGCTTTGTCACTTACCAGCTTTTTAATTTGAAGTTTTTGAGTTTCAGTTTCTTTGGCATAAAATAGGGAAAAAACCCTCTGCCTCAAAGGGCCATAGAGATTAAATCAAATGACATATGTGAGAGAGCTTTGACATCTATAAGACATTATGAAATTATAAAATATGCCTATTACTCACATGGGGTCAGATTGAGGAACCAGTAAAAGTTTTCAAGCAGGTTTCAGCATGCTCTGGAAAATCTCTGGTAGCATTTAAAGTATGCTGTTGGGAGGAGAAGGCTGGCAGCAGAGAGAGCAGTCAGGGGCTGTTGCAGTGGTGGAGGTGAGAGGTGATAAAGGGCATTGACATTGGGGAGGGCTAGAGGGACCATTGTGAGAGAGGATGTGGAGAAGGGGGCAGCAGTGGTGGCTCTGAAGGTGTAGTTCGAATGACTGGGATGATAACAAGGTCATTAACCAAAATGGGCAATTTAGCCACTTTGTAATGTTTATGGAATGTCTGATTATTCCTAGTAGCTGGTTTGGGGACTGGGAATAACAGTCACTCGATGACCACTACACGTTAAGTTCCCTGTTCTCATGGGGTTACATTCTGGAAGGGCATTGTGGATCTTTGCCCGCTGCTAAAATGAGATGTTTACAGCCCAATACAAGGATGAGCTGAGTCTGCATGATCTGAAATGTGTGTCAGAGCCTTGATATGTCTAGGATAGGCATCTGGAAATGTTGTAAGGATATTTTTCTTTCTTTTTATTATGAAAAATTTCAAACACGTGCAAAAGTAGAAGGATTAATAAAATGAATGCCCATGCATGTATCACCCACCTTTAGTAATTACGAACTTACAGCCAGTTCACCAAGATGCCTACCCATTTTCATTCCCCATTGTCCTGCCCTGATTTATTTTGAAGCAGATCTCAGACATCATATCATTTTATCTGTAAGTATTAAATATCTTAGTATGTATCTCTGAAAGATCAAGACTTTTTAGATACATAACCACTACACCATTGGTCACACCTAAAAAATTAACAATACTTTTCTTTCTCTCTGTCTCTCTCTCTTTTTTTTTTTTTTTTTTGGTAGAGACCGGGTCTTGCTCTGTCACCCAGTCTGGAATATAGTGGCTCAGTCATAGCTCACTGCATTATCGAGCTCCTGGGTTCAAGTGGTCCTCCTTTCTCAGCCTCCAAGTAGCTAGAACTACAGGTGTGCACCACCACCTGGCTTATTTTTTTTTTAATGTTTTCTTGTAGAGATGGGGTCTTGCTATGTTGGCCAGGCTGGTCTTGAACTCCTGGCCTCAAGTGATCCTCCCTCAGACTCGCAAAGTGCTGAGATAACAGGTGTGAGCCACCATGCCTGGCCAATAATAATTCTTTCTTCTTTTTGTTGACCAAATCTAACTACTCTGAGGTTTCTGATATTAATCTTTAAAGAGTTTATGTATACAACTACAGCTTACAGGAATCCTCTCAACAAAGGAGAGGATCAACTCAGAACGAAGTATCTGCAAATCTGTGTGCTGTTTGTACCTTGTTATAAGGGGGAACCAAATAAAAAAACAAGTAAAGAAACAGGTGAAGTAGATAATTGCAGCTAATACTAACTGCCAGAAGGAAAACGAAGCAGGGTGGCATGACAGTACTTAGGGTGGTGGGGGTATAGTAATTCCTCTGGCTGTAACTTCGTTTCTTAGGAAGGAGACAGTCAGGGCTCAGCAGGGAATTGGATCATTTCAGAGAGGAGAGGCAACAGAAGCACAGATCCTGTTGCAGGGAGGCCGGTGAGCTGGAATAAAGGGAGAGGACGGCACATTGGCAGGAGTGAAGGGCAGATCATACAGCCGTGGGAAGGAGCCTGGAGTTTTTCTTCTAAGTGTGAAGGAAACCACTGGAGGATTCTCAGCAAAGGAGTTGTCTGGCTTATACTTTTAAAAAATATCCCTGTTGGCCTGATGCAGTGGCTCACACCTGTAATACCAGCACTTTGGGAGGCCGAGATGGGCAGATCACCTGAGGTCAGGAGTTCGAGACCAGCCTGGCCAGCATAGTGAAACCCTGTCTC
The DNA here is from genome assembly GCF_000951035.1 of Colobus angolensis palliatus. NCBI lineage: Eukaryota > Metazoa > Chordata > Mammalia > Primates > Cercopithecidae > Colobus > Colobus angolensis. The sequence continues at coordinate 3,217,286 of NW_012116622.1, forward strand.
TCTACTAAAAATTAAAAAATTAGCCTGGCATGGTGGCATGTGCCTGTAATCCCAGTTACTCAGGAGGCTGAGGCAGGAGAATCGCTTGAACTTGGAAGGTGGAGGTTGCAGTGAGCAGAGATTGCACCACTATTCTCCAGCTTGGGCAACAGAGTGAGACTCCATCTCAAAAATAAATAATAAATAAATATTTAAAAAGCCCTGTCTTCTGCATGAAAAAGAGGTTGGAAGCAGGCAAGGCAGGAGGAAGGAGACTAATCAGAGGTTCCTGCAGTTGTCATCTTACACCCTATAGGAGAGTTGCAGCAAAATGGGAAGAACTGGATGAATATAGGAGTATTTAGAAGGAAATGAAAGAGAACCTGTAGGTTTGGGGATGGGTATGGTAAATTCATTTTTATAATATAAGAATGAGGTGCTGGTGGACTGGTTTGAGGTGTGGTGTGAGGCCGATTGACCACAAAAGCTAGGTTGGTCCTGCTCTGTGAGCAGCATGCTGTACATTCAGGGGCCTGGTCTGCAGCAGGCCGCCCTTTCTGTGAGCCCACACCAGTAGCATGTGCCAGGCAATAATGCTGCAATGATGCCTATCCATGCCCCAATTTTTTCATAGTGGGGAGAACCCTGCCCGCCAAGAAAAATATGACATAGATACTGCCAGGGGGGAAACAAATCCTCCTTATGAGTGTTCAACTGGGGGAAATAAATCTTTTTAAAATTGTTTATAGAGAAAGGATCTCCCTATGTTGTCCGGGCTGGTCTCAAACTCGTAGCTTCAAGTGATACTTCTGCCTTGGCCTCCCAAAGACTTGGGATTTACAAGCGTGAGCCACTGCTCCCAGCTGGGAAATAAGTCCTCTTATGAGTCTTCCAGACTTAGGATTAAACAGGCAGGACTTGAAGTGGGAAACCTGGAGGCAGATTTGGCCCCAGCTTCTTCCTTCCCCAGTCCCGCTCCACTCAGAGTCTCCCTCGGTGCCGAGGAGGCAAGCAAGGAGAAAGAGCTGTGAGAGGGACAGAGTGATGGAAGGTGATTCAGAGAGTCTTCACTCAGTGGGAAAACATTTTCATTCATTCAAAAAGCATTTTTAAGCACTTGCTGCACGTGTGGTACTATGGCAGGTGCTAATGAGGTTAGAAAAGTCAAAAGAAGGTACAGTCCATCCTAAAACTGTTTGGGTCTAATTGAGGAAGAGAATATATATTAATTAGAAGCCAGGAGGGCACCAACAGTGGTATAGAATAAAGGTGAAGTAGCCTATAGAGAGAGGCAGGTATAAATAAGAAATGAGGTTACATCGACCCTAACTTTACCCCTTCATCTTAGCCTCAGAACAGATGCTTTCTCCAGGAAGCATCAGTTTCACTGGGAAAGAAGTTATATAGTTGTTTTTGGGTTTTGTTTATATTTTTACTTTTTGGACTAGTGACAATTTTCTTTTTTTACTTTATGTTCTGTGATACATGTGCAGCTATATAGTTTTAACGCCCATATTTTCTACAGCAAAACATCTGGACAGATGGTGTGACAATGAATTCCCTTCTCCCTAATTCTTAAAATTATTTATATGAAAAGACTGACAAAGACGTAAGAGTTAGATCACATTTGATTATCCAGTTAGCCAATTGTGTGTTATCTTTTAACATTTTTTGTACAGACAGGGTTTCACCATGTTGCCCAGGCTGGTCTCAGATTCCTGGCCTCAAGTGATCCTCCTGCCTCAGTCTCTCAAAATGCTGGGATTACAGGTGTGAGTCACTGTGCCTGGTCACCCAATTGTCTCTATTGGAAAAGGCGCTGTTAGGCATACTGGAAAATCTGCAGCAGATGTTCTCTATAATTCACTGCTCTGTCAATGCTGTTCCTTTCCCTGGGCCTGACTGCCAAAACCTGAACTCTTCTCTTTGAGAAAGGAGGCCCAAACTCAGTGGTTTAACAGAGTATAAATCAATCTAGGGGCTATAGAACTGTGAATTATTCATTTCTAACACAGACTTGGCATATAACAAACTAGCTGTTGAGAGTCCTCTGCCATGATTTATTGATAGAGTCCTGCTAAGACAGATAATTTTGAAATATTTCCCTTGTTTTCGTGGTCATTGATGTTTCAAAGGATTTGGGACTAAGTAGGCCAGAAGGACACTGAGGTTTTCTAGGCAATGAGAAGGGGCTGCTTTTCCCCAGGCCACAGCAGGGAAGAGGGAAGGAGAGGAGAGGCAAGCAGTAGAGCAAACAAACAGTGAAGCTTTCTGGGTTTTTTTCTTTTCTTTTTTTCCATTCATTGCAATTCATCAGGAATTGTGGGATACCTGCCAAATATCCAGTAGCACCAGCACCCTGGGAAGCTACAACAGAAGCACTCGGTAAAATGGGCTTTCGCATGCCAATGCGTACAGCGACCTGGCGGGTAAGATCAATGAACCAGTGGGTAGGAACAAGAAGCATGGAGCACTCTAGGTCTCTAATTTGCCTCTGTTTAAAATATTTATACTTTTCTATTTACTGTAAGGAAACAATGTAAGCATGATGATAGATGGCAATTGATTCTACTTCGTCATCAAGAACACAGTGGGGAGTGGTGGGTACTACGATGTCCTGCAAAGCCAGGACCCCATCTAAGTTGGGTGGGACTGGCATCCTTTATTAGGTTCTGGCTATAGTCAGGATAGGCATACCAGACCTCCAATTTTTCAAGAGAAGCCAGACATCAATATTTTTATGAGATCTTTATATTTCCAATTGTTGGCCTCTAATGAAAATATTTAGACATTACCTTAGCAGCCATAATTCTGTCGTCAAACAAAATTGGCGTAGTTCCCTGAAGAAATGGACCCTGACCTTAATTAAGTCAGTTGCCACATGCCTGTATGTATAAGACATACCTACTAACTTGAGTATGAAATGAAAATATATCTGGTGTGTAATTGGAACTTAACATATGTTCAACCTCTTCCTCTCTTTCCCATTATAAAACAGTATTTGTGTGACAGAAAACAAAAGTCAGCAATAGGCATTTCGTATCTTTCCTACTCCTTTCTAAGAAGGGTCAATTTCCTTCCTCCAGTTGGAGAAGAAGAGAGACCAAGAAAAGCAGCACCAAACATTTGTTTTGCCAAAGAGGTTGATGGGTAAGGAGGTCAGTAGAGAGCTACATTTCTCTACTCAAAGATGGACCCACAGACAAACAGTCTGGAGAGGAAGAGAAAGACTGCGGCAAAGGGGAGGAAAAGCAGAAGATAGAGATTCAGGGCAGGTGCTGATGGGATAGGAACTTTAGGAAAAGACAGAGGACGGTTGAAATTGCGGGGCTTAAATTATTTTGCCATGTGATGTATACATGACACTCTGCCCTGTATACCGAAGACATTTAAAATAAAATCCACGGTGCTCTTTAATGCATCTGTAGTCATATTTGCATTTGCTTTAAGGTGAGAATGAGACAGCCAGGTGGGTTACCTAAGACCGTGCCCAAGAGAGTGGTCATGGCTAAGGATGACAAAGGAGTGCTGGCTGCACTTAACCAACTGAAAACCAAGGAACCCAAGGTCTGACAACAGAATAAGACATCTGACCATAAAGAGATGCCACGCAAAATCCTGGTCCTAGAGTTGGATACTGTAGCAAGAAGAGAAAGCTCACTGAGGGGCGAGGGCGGAGCCTGGGAGGAGGTGAGGATATGCTTGGTGTATCCTAGCCTGGCAGGTATATGGAGCCGTTGGGGTGAGCAGAGGTTTTATGTTTACAATATGGCTCCTTTTCCTGTTAGAAGGGGGGGGTCCTGTGATATCCTCAACTGTAGCTTAGCTTTCAGTTCTGGTCAAATGTATAAGCTTGCTTCTCCACTCTCAGTGTGTCAAAGCCCTGCAGGGAAGACCCACAACATCATGTCTTAGAGACCAGACTGTCAGACATAGCAGCACCAGGTTTTGAATTTTAGAAATGATTTTTATGTGTGCGATGGCCATTTGTGGTTACACTGGCTCTGCATGGGCTTTTTCACACCTGTGGAGCGTGGGTCCAAGACACTGAATTCAGGAGCTAGCTAGTTCTGCCGAGGTAGTTACATGTGTGAGCTGGGCGCACAGCAAACTGTCAACTGAGGTTCGATCTGAAGGAGATTTGTTCCTTTATTTTTCTGAGACAGTCTTGCTCTGTTGCCCAGACTGCAGTGCAATGGCACAATCTAGGCTCACTGCAACCTCCGCCTCCTGGGTTCAAGTGATTTTCCTGACTCAGCCTCCCAAGTAACTGGGATTACAAGCGTGCATTACCACATCCAAAAAATACAACTTTTTGTAGAGAAAGGGTTTTGCCACATTGTCCAGGCCCGTCTCGAATTCCTGGCCCCAAATGATCCACCTGCTTCAGCCTCCCAAAGTGCTGGGATGACAAGTGTGAGTCACTGTGCCCGGCCGATGGAGATATGTTCTAACGACGGGTGGGCCACCTAGCTCAGTGTGTTCCCAAGAGTAAGAGAGAACAGAGGTGGATCGGAGGGGCTGACAAGGCTGGTTCCAGCTCTGGCTTCCGCACAGGCTATAGAGCCCTGGGCAGGACAATTAGCCTCCAAGGGCCTCAGTGTAAAATGAGAACATTCATATATTAGCTCTTTGAGAAATCTCTATACTGTTTTTCATAGTAACTGTACTAATGCATATACCTATCAACAATGTGTGAATTCTGTTTTTTCTGCATCCTCACCAACATTTTTTTTTTTTAGTCTTTTATATAATAGTTATTGTAACTGAGGTAAGATGATATCTCATTGTGGTTTTGATTTGCATTTCCCTGATGATAAGTGATGTTGAACACTTTTTTTTTTAATTTTTGTGGTACTTTGTTATGTCAGAACATTTTTTTCATATACTTTACTTGTTGGTCATTTGTATGTTTTTTGTTTTTTTCTTTGAGAAATATCTACATACGATCCAGAAATCTCACTACTGGTGTTTATCCAAAAGAAAGGAAATCGGTATATCAAAGGGATACCTGCATCTCATGTTTATTGCAGCACTATTCACATTTGCAAAGATGTGAACTCAGCCTAAGTGTTCATCACTGGATGAATGGATAAAGAAAATGTGGTGTATATACACAATGGAATATTATTCATCCATATAAAAGAATAAAATCCTGCCATTTGCAGCAACATGGATGGTACCGGAGGTTATTATGCTAAGTGAAATAAACCAGGGACAAAAAGACAAATATCGCATGTTCTTACTCATATATGGGAGCTAAAATAGTTGATTTCATGCAGGTAGAAAATAGGATGATAGATACCAAAGGCTAGACTCTGGGAGGGGTGTGTATATTTGTGTGTGTGTGGCGGGGGGTGGTATAAAGAGCGGTTGGTTAATGGGCACAAATACACAGTTGGATAGAAGGTGTAACTTCTAATGTTTCATAGCAAAGTAGAGTGACCATAGTTTAACAACAATGTGTAGTGCATTTCAAAATAGCTCTAATAGAAGACTGGAAATGTTCTCAGCACATAGAAATGATAAACACTAGAGGTGATGCATATCTTGAATATCCTGACTTGATCATTACACATTCTATACATGTAACCAAATATCACATGCACCAGGTACTGCGTAAATATGGTCAAATATTTGTGAATAAAAAAATTTTTAATGAAAACATTCAGGCTCTAGCCTTGAGGATTAAATAAGACACAAATCTGAAAGTTCTGGAAAATGTAACAGCAATAGCTATTATTTACCAGTGCTAACTATGAGCCAGGCATCTCATTTATTCCTCATAACGTCCTTGTGACATAGGTATATTTATCCTGATTTTTATAGATGTCCAAACTGAGCTACAGAGAGTTTATACAGCTCATCCAGGGTCACAGCTAGATCTGGACTTAACTTCCTACAGCATACAAAAATATATTTTGCCTTTGTCCCAGGTTCCTGACCCAGAGCTCCTAAAACCCTTGGAATTTCCTGAGTACTAGGTATGTCTTTTGTTACTCATAAGGAGGAGATTCTTTTGATCACCCCTGAGTTTATCCTAATGAAGTGACTTAGGATATGGCCCCTAGACAGCTTACGATGGGGCTTTTCACTAGAAATAACAAGTCATTAGAGGATCGGAACTTTCTGCTCCATCCACAGACCTCCAGGATGCGTTCACATTGCGTGGCACAGGGATGTTGAGGAGCACTGGAGACTGAGCTCTATAAAAACTCTTGGACCAGTATACCTGGAGAGCTTCCATGTTGGTGAACAGATCAAGGTGCCAGGTGATGGTGTGCCTGGAAAGAAGCTCTGCACACCACACACACACACACACACACACACACACACACACACACACACACCTTGCCCTGTGCAGCTATTCCTTTTGGCTGTTCCTGGGTTGTAGATTCTAGAATAAACTGGCAAACATTGAATTATACATAATTCATATGTAGATACACTTATATATTTAAATACATATGTATTTATTCGCTAAACAATTGATTCTGGGCAGTGGGTGATAATAGAGAAGCACTGACCAATCTTACTTAGGGTCACTGTATCCCGAGGGAAGAGTCAGACCCGTCTGCTTGAACACTGAGCTGTTAGATTAGATTCAAATCTGAAATAACTGGCACAACAACTCCCATTCTGATTCCCCTGAAGGGAAAGAGAAAGTCAAGAAAGGTAAAGATCATGCAACCAGCAGCAGAGAGAATATGCCTGCTCTGACCCTGCCCAGTCTGGCTCGGCTACAGGATCGCCCAACTGGTTTCTGCCATGGGCATGTGCTGGGAAATGTGAGGGAGGCTGCCCAGAAGGTGGTGGCTTTGTACTTGTGTCTTGTTTTAACTCTTTTGTTGCAGAGCATCCTTCTTTCCAGGCCATTCTTCACTTCAGGGAAAGATTAGGACAGCTTCATGATGCTAGGCAGTGGTGTATTTTTCTCGTGATCTATATAAACCATTTTTTTTCCCCAAAACTGACAGCAAGAACATCTGGAGTCTTACTCTATTTTCTCTCAGGGTTCAACCTACTCAACATTGTTGAGTTTCCCTATATTTCTTATGAGGTAAGAAGGATCCAGACATTTTAATATATCCCACTGCAAGAGTAAAATAGACCCAGGTTCTGGGATGGGGCAGCCTAGGTTCCAATCCTAGCTCTGAAACCACTACCTGGGCAACCTTGGGTAGGTTTCTTAACCTGTGTAAATCTCAGTTTCTTCACAGTACACAGTAATATGTTACGTAGAGATGAGAGGATTAAACAAAAGAATCCAGATATCCCCTATGCGTAATGCAGAGTAATTACTAGATATTAACTGTGCTAGTTACTGTTTATAGCGTTATTAAAAGTGCTTGTCAGCCATGCTACAAGCTGATTACCAAAAGAAAATTTTGCTTATTTTCTTTGTATATTTCATACTGAAGGAGTAAAAGCTGTCACATATTATTTATTTATTTGTTTGTTTATTTAGTGACAAGGTTTCACTGCCCAGACTGGAGTGCCCTGGCGTGATCACAGCTCGTTCAGCCTAGACCTCCCAGGCTCAAGCAAGTCTCCTGCCTCAGGCTACTGGGTAGCGGGGACCACAGGTGCATGCCACTGTGCCTGCTAATTATTTTATTTTTTGTACAGACAAGGTCTCACTTTGTTGCCTAGACTGGTCTCAAACTCCTGGCCTCAAGTGATCCTCTGGCCTCGGCCCCCCCAAAGTGTTGGGATTACAGGTGTGAGCCACTGTGCCTGGACCTCATTACACACTTAATAAAATAGATTGCATAATGCCGCTGGTCACTCATCAGCCACTAACTTTGGCAATTCACTTCTCTGACAGTCTGTTTCCTTCTTTTCTAGCTGGGCCAATCACTGCTGCCTCCCAAGATATCCTGGTTGAAAGATGTTTGGGAAAGGTTTGAAGTACTCTCTGGAGTAAAAGGTGTTACTGTTGAGATGCATGACAATGAGCTTCTATGCGCAGATATTAATTTGATTTGAACTTGGCATAGGTGTTGAGAAAAGCAGTTCTGCTCAATTTTTAAATCCTAGGATACTCTGTAAGCATTCAAAATGTTGATTTATTTCTTTGAGAAACCATCTAGAAATCTTGAAACTCTCTTATTTGTCTTTTTCCCTCTCCTTCTCCAGAGTTTTATTTTCTTCCCATAAAATTTCATTACACTGTTGGCAGCAACTAGTATTTTTACCTATTGTACAAATAATCTTTTTAGTTTATATTCAGGCACAGTAGTGTCTGCAATGCAATAGTTTACATTACAGTTCACTCTTGGTGTTGTACATTCTTTGGCTTTTGACAAATGTATAATGACATGTATTACCCATTATAGTATCATATGGAACAGTTCCTTTGCCTTAAAAATCCTCCATGCTCAACCTGTTCATCTTTTCCTCACCCCAAACTCCTAGCAACCACTAATCTTTTTACTGTATGCATAATTTTGCCTTTTCCAGAATATCATGTAACTGGAATCAAACAGTATGTAGCCCTTTCAGATTGGCTTATTTCACTTAGTAATATGCATTTAAGGTTCCTCCATGTCTGTTCATGGCATCATGGCTCATTCCTTTTTAAAACAGAATAATATTCCATCGTCTGGATGTGCCACACAGTTAGTTTATTTATTCACCTATTGAAGGACATCTTGGTTGCTTCCAAGTTTGAGAATTATGAGTAAAATTGCTATAAACATCGGTGCCCAGGTCTTTCTATGGACATTGATTTTTCAACTCACTTGGGTAAGTACTAAGGAACACAATTGCTCTATGCTATGGTAAAGGTATATGTTGTTTTGTAATACATCACCAAACTGTCTTCCAAAGTGGCTGTACCATTCCCCCACCCTTTTAAGGCACAGCCTGGCCAGCCATGCCAGGATATAGAATTGACTTCTTAGGCAGGTTAACATCCCAATTCTTTGTGCCTATCTTGAGATATGCTATTATGGACAATCACATTCCAAGGCAGCATAGGGCAAATTCCTATGTTTCATGCTCAGTTAACCAAAAGTGTGTTATTAGAGGGTGTGTCTGGATGGAGGCAACTTATACTGTGTCCAACTCACCTATTGCTATGTTGTCCTGTGAAAGCTGAGAAGTGCCACGAAGTGTTTCCACCTGTAAGACAGGGAAGGCATGGCAGTTTCTTCTTCCTAAAAAAGCCCCTTGGCTTTCACACTGCCCACTGGCATCTCTTTCCCCTTTCCTGTTGCTCTCCTGCAGACCTGTTGGTCATTCCTTCTCATTCACTGGGGATTCGCCTCCTGACTCGTAGTTTTCCTTTTCTCACCCCCGACTTCCTAATATCCACCCCCGACTTCTCAGTTCCTTGACCTTCTCATCTCTAACAACATTTTTCTCACCTTCCACCAGCAACCCATTCCCCATAATCACCCTCAGAACCTTCACAGCAACAGAATCTACACCCCTTAGACATCTCAAACAACTCACCCTTTCAGCACCACGACTTACATTTCCCAATTCACTCACCACAAATCTTTGACGTCACAGGGCCTCCAATCTCCTGACCCTGCCTTTGTCTCACAGCCCATCAGCCCCTCTGTTTTCTCATCACCCCTCATTAACTTAAACCCCAGGATCCATCTTCTCACCAGGCCCCTGAACTTTCTTCTGTTATTTGCTCCTACCCAGCAGACCCCAATTCCACTGAAATTCACCCTGCCTTCTCCATGCCTGTCCTGAACAGCTCCAAGTTGCCGATAACAACCACTGCCAGGCTGAGTGGCATCATTTGAAGCCATCATCTCAAGTTGCAGGGGGACACTCATGCTCCTGACACACCTGTTACACTTTACTAGTTAATGTTCCCAGTTTCTGAAACGCTTCTTCATACCTTTTTTTGTCTTCAAACCTCCCACACTGTTTCCCTGAATCCTGGCTAATGAGTAGCCTCTAACTCCCTGAGAATACAGAAGCCAGACAGGAGCTCTCTTATTTCCTCATACCAGTTTAGAAGCGCATCTGAATTTGCATCTGGCTTCTGATTCCTTTCTACTACAAGAAAGAAAGCCTCCCTCTCCTAACAAATAATATTCCTTCCTTGGGTTTTGGATGAGCTCACTTTAAGGAGTTCTGGACTAGCTCACTTCAAGGATGAGCTCACTTCACCTCTCCCTTCCCTTCATCATCCACTCACACCTCTGCCTCATCAGCCCCTCCCTCTGCACTGCATCCTTCCTTCTTTTTTCCCCCCTTTAAGGGAGAGGGGCAATATAATTTATGTAAAATAACACATGTAAAAATAACAATCCAGAAATTATTTGGTGTTCATTTCTCAATACCCACCCTCAAATGTAACCACTTTTCTGATTTCTATTGGAAAATATATTAATTTTTCCTGATTTTGGACTTCATATAATTGGAATAATATAGTATATATTTTTTGGAATCTGGCTTCTTTTGTTCAATACAACATATTTGTGATCAATTCATGCTGTTGTGTAGGTCAATCATCTTTATAGCTGAGTGGTATTCCATCTCAAAGTCATACCACAATTTGTTTATCCATTCTTCTGTTGATGGGAATTGCGGGTGTTTCCAGATTTGAGCTCCTACAAACAAGGCTGCTCTGGACATTCTTGTACACGTCTTTTTGTGGAAATATATTTCCTTTTCATTTGGAACTTCTGGTCATAGAATAGGTGTATGTTTAACTTTATTAGGAGCTAACAGACAGGTCTTCAAAGCAGCTGTACCATTTTGCATTCTCATAAAAGCACTGTATGAGAGTTCTGGTTGCTTAACTTCCTCCACAAATTTAGGATAATCAGTCATTTTGATTTTAGCGATTCTAGCGAGTGTGAAAAGTGCTTAAGACAAACTTGGCATAAGAGTATCCCCCAAGAGAAGTTATCTATTATTATTATCACCAGATCACGAGTCAAACACTTTTAATAAAGGGGACCCGAGTTCCTTCTTTATTGTAATCATGCTTCACTCTTTTTCTTGTCCTAACCCCTCCAAAAACCACATCATAACCCCCAATATTGGCCATACATGTATTTAAGTATTATGTGTAAATATATATTGGTAAATATATTAAAGTATTGGCTTTATAAAGAGGACCAATTAGAGACATCACTAATGCCCCGCACAATACCCAGTGAGTGCTCGGAAAATGGCTAGGTTCGTATTTTTCTGCAGCTCCCTAGAATATAAGTCTACACTACTTTGTTCTGGGCTCTGTCCCCACACCTTAGGAGCTGCATTCTCTTTCGAGCTGCACAGCCCTGTGGGACCTCAAGCCTTGCCTTTCTTGACAACCGATGGGGTCCCGACCATCAGCACCTTCTCCAGTCTATAAACCTGGGTTGGATGTCCCTAGCTGGACACAGCTTCTCTTGGGGACGCTGTGGAGGAAATCGGGGTCTCGGGTGTAGTTGTGTACCGAGGGACAGAGGCTAGACGCGCTCCGCGGCCTGAGATGAGCTAGGCACGTGCTGGGGGCGGGGTGGCAGAGATAGCTGTGCGGTCCCAGCTGTCCCTGAGCGCACCGCTGAGGGACGCACTCCTTTCTGCAACGGCTGCACCCCAAGTCCTCCTCCCATTCCTATATTTTTCTCCATCCCCTGCCCACGCTTAATTAGTTATCTCCTCCAGACCCCTCCCCACTGGCCTCCTCCCTTGCACACGGGAGCTGGGCAGGGAAGGGAGCGCCCGGCTCAGTACCGCGCGCGCCCTGCGGCTGTCCGGGGCCGCGCGGTGGCCAAAGCGCAGCGTGGGAGAGTCTGCGATGTCAGAGAACGGCTCCTTCGCCAACTGCTGCGAGGCCGGCGGGTGGGCAGTGCGCCCGGGCTGGTTGGGTACTGGCAGCGCGCAACCCTCCAGGACCCCTCGACCTCCCTGGGTGGCTCCCGCGCTATCCGTGGTGCTCATCGTCACCACCGCCGTGGACGTTGTGGGCAACCTCCTGGTGATCCTCTCAGTGCTCAGGAACCGCAAGCTCCGAAACGCAGGTGAGCACCATTCCTGATGCTGGGTGCTGGGGTAGGGCCCTTCCTTGTCCTCTGGTCTTGTCCCTGACCCCGGGATATGCGCTGCCTTTTCCCTCCTCAGCCCGGGGCTCCCCTTTCCCTTCATTCTAACCTAGTCCCTAAGTTTGCCTCTGCACTCAAAAGTTAGGGTGAGTTCTGCCCCTCCGAAATGCGACTGCCCAGGATGCACTTGGCACAGAGGGAATTACGGAAAGTTTTACTGGCGCGCTTTTCGGCGCTGTGGGAACCCACGCTGCTGGATGCCATCGCTACCCGTCGCGTTCCAATGTGTGCCTTTCCAGAGCTGCCCACATCAGGCCACAGAACACCACTTGTGCTTCACACCCCACTTCCTTCCTTGCCAAGCGCTGTAGCTTTATGTAGTAGTTGCTTAGAAAATCCTTGCTGAAAAAACGAGTTAATCAATGGAAGCATTTCAGTAGGTTTTGTGTCAAAAACTTATCTCCAGGTCATCTGAAGACCCAATGCCAGTGGACAGAGTGTAAATGCAGAAATTGCAGATTCTGCTTGGACTGAACTAAATTGCTTTGAAATATTGTGGTATTTTCTGAAGACTGGGAATTCCTGGGATTAACTGTGAAAATTAAAGCAATGATTTGGCTAAATCGTGTTGTAATCCTGAAAATATTTCTCCTATTTCAGTCCAATCTCATTTCAATATTCCCCTAGTCAGGTCTTCAAAGAAAGAAAACCAGAGTGGGGGGAGGGGTCGGTGTCTGAACTCTCACCCTCACAGGTCATGGGGCATGCTGACCATTTCAGCCTAGGAGGGAGCTCAGTGACCTGTTAATTTTGCAGTCTCTCAAGTTGTGCTTTGGGGGCAAATTCAAATATTAGAGTGAATTAAAATGGAAAGATAGCAGCAGAAAAACAATTGTATAGCTTAAAAATGCTTTTTTAAGGAGTTAGACCATTTTTAGCAAATGGTAATATCTATTTGTTGTGGCCTGTGACTCTAGAATTTTTTTTTTTCTTTTTTTTCTTTTTTTTTTTGAGATGGAGTCTCTCGCTCTGTCGCCCAGGCTGGAGTGCAGTGGCACAGTCTAGGCTCACTGCAACCTTCGTCTCCCAGGTTCAGGGGATTCTCCTGTCTCAGGGTCGTGAGCAGCTGAGATTACAGGCGTGTGCCACTACACCCGGGTAATTTTTTATGTTTTTGGTAGAGACAGGGTTTTACCATGTTGGCCAGGCTGGTCTCAAACCCCTGACCTCAATCAAGTGATCCACCCACCTCAGCCTCCCAAAATGCTGGGATCACAGGCATGAGCCACTGCGTCCAGCTGATTCTAGGATTTTTATCTGAAAAAACAAACAAAAAACTGCTCCAGCGGTGAGTATCCAGCCATCATATGGGAAACATAACATTATGAAGAAGAAGTAAGCTTTCTAACTCAGCCACTTCGGTAGTGGTAGCTGTTTTCTGGAATACATTGTTCAAAATATTGTGTCCTTTGAAGAAAAGCTTATATATTAGGGAAGAACAGGTTATGAGTAGAAAACTGCATTTAATATTTTTGACACATTGTCCCTTGCAGCCATCATAAACATTCACTCCTTGAACAGGGAGGCAAAAGGGAGAAAACTCCTGGCTCTGCGGGGGGGGAGAAATGGGCCCTCCTGGTTCTGACATTGGCCCCTTCTGTCCCTGACTTATTGAGTATTTAGAGCAGGTCTGTCAGGTCGTGGCTCCCTACTCAGTAATTTGGATTGCCCACCATGAGAAAGGTGGTTGAGGGAAGTAGGAGTTGCTTCCTTTTGCTGGAAGGAGAAAAGCACCCCTCCCCCACTGCATCCTACAAAGGGCTGGGCTTTTCTGTGATTCTGGCAGGGTCTACAGAATCCTTACCAATTTGAGAGCGTCACTGGAGAGGGTCATGAGCATGTTCAATTGCTGGCATATCTTCTGTTCTATCTTTCCTACCTCCCGATGTGTCTGCTACAGCCCAGCACCCGAAAAAAAAAAAAAAATTAACACTATATCTAAATGACATCAATTCCTGCCACTGCTACAGTCTTGCAATTTAACCAGTTCTTATGTGACCACTGGCTTTATTGGTGACAGTCACAAACAATTGTAGTACTGACTTGAACTAAATGATCTCAGCAGAGTGAGATTTCAAAAGATGCTTAAAACCTACAGCTCTTTGAATAGTTAGAACCCATTCTACTCTTTTTTTTTTTTTTTTTTTTGAGACGGAGTCTCACTCTGTAGCCCAGGCTGGAGTGCAGTGGTGAGATCTCAGCTCACTGCAACCTCGACCTCCCAGGCTCAAGCAAGTCTCCTGCCTCAGGCTACTGGGTAGCGGGGACCACAGGTGCATGCCACTGTGCCTGCTAATTATTTTATTTTTTGTACAGACAAGGTCTCACTTTGTTGCCTAGACTGGTCTCAAACTCCTGGCCTCAAGTGATCCTCTGGCCTCGGCCCCCCCAAAGTGTTGGGATTACAGGTGTGAGCCACTGTGCCTGGACCTCATTACACACTTAATAAAATAGATTGCATAATGCCGCTGGTCACTCATCAGCCACTAACTTTGGCAATTCACTTCTCTGACAGTCTGTTTCCTTCTTTTCTAGCTGGGCCAATCACTGCTGCCTCCCAAGATATCCTGGTTGAAAGATGTTTGGGAAAGGTTTGAAGTACTCTCTGGAGTAAAAGGTGTTACTGTTGAGATGCATGACAATGAGCTTCTATGCGCAGATATTAATTTGATTTGAACTTGGCATAGGTGTTGAGAAAAGCAGTTCTGCTCAATTTTTAAATCCTAGGATACTCTGTAAGCATTCAAAATGTTGATTTATTTCTTTGAGAAACCATCTAGAAATCTTGAAACTCTCTTATTTGTCTTTTTCCCTCTCCTTCTCCAGAGTTTTATTTTCTTCCCATAAAATTTCATTACACTGTTGGCAGCAACTAGTATTTTTACCTATTGTACAAATAATCTTTTTAGTTTATATTCAGGCACAGTAGTGTCTGCAATGCAATAGTTTACATTACAGTTCACTCTTGGTGTTGTACATTCTTTGGCTTTTGACAAATGTATAATGACATGTATTACCCATTATAGTATCATATGGAACAGTTCCTTTGCCTTAAAAATCCTCCATGCTCAACCTGTTCATCTTTTCCTCACCCCAAACTCCTAGCAACCACTAATCTTTTTACTGTATGCATAATTTTGCCTTTTCCAGAATATCATGTAACTGGAATCAAACAGTATGTAGCCCTTTCAGATTGGCTTATTTCACTTAGTAATATGCATTTAAGGTTCCTCCATGTCTGTTCATGGCATCATGGCTCATTCCTTTTTAAAACAGAATAATATTCCATCGTCTGGATGTGCCACACAGTTAGTTTATTTATTCACCTATTGAAGGACATCTTGGTTGCTTCCAAGTTTGAGAATTATGAGTAAAATTGCTATAAACATCGGTGCCCAGGTCTTTCTATGGACATTGATTTTTCAACTCACTTGGGTAAGTACTAAGGAACACAATTGCTCTATGCTATGGTAAAGGTATATGTTGTTTTGTAATACATCACCAAACTGTCTTCCAAAGTGGCTGTACCATTCCCCCACCCTTTTAAGGCACAGCCTGGCCAGCCATGCCAGGATATAGAATTGACTTCTTAGGCAGGTTAACATCCCAATTCTTTGTGCCTATCTTGAGATATGCTATTATGGACAATCACATTCCAAGGCAGCATAGGGCAAATTCCTATGTTTCATGCTCAGTTAACCAAAAGTGTGTTATTAGAGGGTGTGTCTGGATGGAGGCAACTTATACTGTGTCCAACTCACCTATTGCTATGTTGTCCTGTGAAAGCTGAGAAGTGCCACGAAGTGTTTCCACCTGTAAGACAGGGAAGGCATGGCAGTTTCTTCTTCCTAAAAAAGCCCCTTGGCTTTCACACTGCCCACTGGCATCTCTTTCCCCTTTCCTGTTGCTCTCCTGCAGACCTGTTGGTCATTCCTTCTCATTCACTGGGGATTCGCCTCCTGACTCGTAGTTTTCCTTTTCTCACCCCCGACTTCCTAATATCCACCCCCGACTTCTCAGTTCCTTGACCTTCTCATCTCTAACAACATTTTTCTCACCTTCCACCAGCAACCCATTCCCCATAATCACCCTCAGAACCTTCACAGCAACAGAATCTACACCCCTTAGACATCTCAAACAACTCACCCTTTCAGCACCACGACTTACATTTCCCAATTCACTCACCACAAATCTTTGACGTCACAGGGCCTCCAATCTCCTGACCCTGCCTTTGTCTCACAGCCCATCAGCCCCTCTGTTTTCTCATCACCCCTCATTAACTTAAACCCCAGGATCCATCTTCTCACCAGGCCCCTGAACTTTCTTCTGTTATTTGCTCCTACCCAGCAGACCCCAATTCCACTGAAATTCACCCTGCCTTCTCCATGCCTGTCCTGAACAGCTCCAAGTTGCCGATAACAACCACTGCCAGGCTGAGTGGCATCATTTGAAGCCATCATCTCAAGTTGCAGGGGGACACTCATGCTCCTGACACACCTGTTACACTTTACTAGTTAATGTTCCCAGTTTCTGAAACGCTTCTTCATACCTTTTTTTGTCTTCAAACCTCCCACACTGTTTCCCTGAATCCTGGCTAATGAGTAGCCTCTAACTCCCTGAGAATACAGAAGCCAGACAGGAGCTCTCTTATTTCCTCATACCAGTTTAGAAGCGCATCTGAATTTGCATCTGGCTTCTGATTCCTTTCTACTACAAGAAAGAAAGCCTCCCTCTCCTAACAAATAATATTCCTTCCTTGGGTTTTGGATGAGCTCACTTTAAGGAGTTCTGGACTAGCTCACTTCAAGGATGAGCTCACTTCACCTCTCCCTTCCCTTCATCATCCACTCACACCTCTGCCTCATCAGCCCCTCCCTCTGCACTGCATCCTTCCTTCTTTTTTCCCCCCTTTAAGGGAGAGGGGCAATATAATTTATGTAAAATAACACATGTAAAAATAACAATCCAGAAATTATTTGGTGTTCATTTCTCAATACCCACCCTCAAATGTAACCACTTTTCTGATTTCTATTGGAAAATATATTAATTTTTCCTGATTTTGGACTTCATATAATTGGAATAATATAGTATATATTTTTTGGAATCTGGCTTCTTTTGTTCAATACAACATATTTGTGATCAATTCATGCTGTTGTGTAGGTCAATCATCTTTATAGCTGAGTGGTATTCCATCTCAAAGTCATACCACAATTTGTTTATCCATTCTTCTGTTGATGGGAATTGCGGGTGTTTCCAGATTTGAGCTCCTACAAACAAGGCTGCTCTGGACATTCTTGTACACGTCTTTTTGTGGAAATATATTTCCTTTTCATTTGGAACTTCTGGTCATAGAATAGGTGTATGTTTAACTTTATTAGGAGCTAACAGACAGGTCTTCAAAGCAGCTGTACCATTTTGCATTCTCATAAAAGCACTGTATGAGAGTTCTGGTTGCTTAACTTCCTCCACAAATTTAGGATAATCAGTCATTTTGATTTTAGCGATTCTAGCGAGTGTGAAAAGTGCTTAAGACAAACTTGGCATAAGAGTATCCCCCAAGAGAAGTTATCTATTATTATTATCACCAGATCACGAGTCAAACACTTTTAATAAAGGGGACCCGAGTTCCTTCTTTATTGTAATCATGCTTCACTCTTTTTCTTGTCCTAACCCCTCCAAAAACCACATCATAACCCCCAATATTGGCCATACATGTATTTAAGTATTATGTGTAAATATATATTGGTAAATATATTAAAGTATTGGCTTTATAAAGAGGACCAATTAGAGACATCACTAATGCCCCGCACAATACCCAGTGAGTGCTCGGAAAATGGCTAGGTTCGTATTTTTCTGCAGCTCCCTAGAATATAAGTCTACACTACTTTGTTCTGGGCTCTGTCCCCACACCTTAGGAGCTGCATTCTCTTTCGAGCTGCACAGCCCTGTGGGACCTCAAGCCTTGCCTTTCTTGACAACCGATGGGGTCCCGACCATCAGCACCTTCTCCAGTCTATAAACCTGGGTTGGATGTCCCTAGCTGGACACAGCTTCTCTTGGGGACGCTGTGGAGGAAATCGGGGTCTCGGGTGTAGTTGTGTACCGAGGGACAGAGGCTAGACGCGCTCCGCGGCCTGAGATGAGCTAGGCACGTGCTGGGGGCGGGGTGGCAGAGATAGCTGTGCGGTCCCAGCTGTCCCTGAGCGCACCGCTGAGGGACGCACTCCTTTCTGCAACGGCTGCACCCCAAGTCCTCCTCCCATTCCTATATTTTTCTCCATCCCCTGCCCACGCTTAATTAGTTATCTCCTCCAGACCCCTCCCCACTGGCCTCCTCCCTTGCACACGGGAGCTGGGCAGGGAAGGGAGCGCCCGGCTCAGTACCGCGCGCGCCCTGCGGCTGTCCGGGGCCGCGCGGTGGCCAAAGCGCAGCGTGGGAGAGTCTGCGATGTCAGAGAACGGCTCCTTCGCCAACTGCTGCGAGGCCGGCGGGTGGGCAGTGCGCCCGGGCTGGTTGGGTACTGGCAGCGCGCAACCCTCCAGGACCCCTCGACCTCCCTGGGTGGCTCCCGCGCTATCCGTGGTGCTCATCGTCACCACCGCCGTGGACGTTGTGGGCAACCTCCTGGTGATCCTCTCAGTGCTCAGGAACCGCAAGCTCCGAAACGCAGGTGAGCACCATTCCTGATGCTGGGTGCTGGGGTAGGGCCCTTCCTTGTCCTCTGGTCTTGTCCCTGACCCCGGGATATGCGCTGCCTTTTCCCTCCTCAGCCCGGGGCTCCCCTTTCCCTTCATTCTAACCTAGTCCCTAAGTTTGCCTCTGCACTCAAAAGTTAGGGTGAGTTCTGCCCCTCCGAAATGCGACTGCCCAGGATGCACTTGGCACAGAGGGAATTACGGAAAGTTTTACTGGCGCGCTTTTCGGCGCTGTGGGAACCCACGCTGCTGGATGCCATCGCTACCCGTCGCGTTCCAATGTGTGCCTTTCCAGAGCTGCCCACATCAGGCCACAGAACACCACTTGTGCTTCACACCCCACTTCCTTCCTTGCCAAGCGCTGTAGCTTTATGTAGTAGTTGCTTAGAAAATCCTTGCTGAAAAAACGAGTTAATCAATGGAAGCATTTCAGTAGGTTTTGTGTCAAAAACTTATCTCCAGGTCATCTGAAGACCCAATGCCAGTGGACAGAGTGTAAATGCAGAAATTGCAGATTCTGCTTGGACTGAACTAAATTGCTTTGAAATATTGTGGTATTTTCTGAAGACTGGGAATTCCTGGGATTAACTGTGAAAATTAAAGCAATGATTTGGCTAAATCGTGTTGTAATCCTGAAAATATTTCTCCTATTTCAGTCCAATCTCATTTCAATATTCCCCTAGTCAGGTCTTCAAAGAAAGAAAACCAGAGTGGGGGGAGGGGTCGGTGTCTGAACTCTCACCCTCACAGGTCATGGGGCATGCTGACCATTTCAGCCTAGGAGGGAGCTCAGTGACCTGTTAATTTTGCAGTCTCTCAAGTTGTGCTTTGGGGGCAAATTCAAATATTAGAGTGAATTAAAATGGAAAGATAGCAGCAGAAAAACAATTGTATAGCTTAAAAATGCTTTTTTAAGGAGTTAGACCATTTTTAGCAAATGGTAATATCTATTTGTTGTGGCCTGTGACTCTAGAATTTTTTTTTTTCTTTTTTTT
>NW_012116622.1:3237070-3255635 GCF_000951035.1 Colobus angolensis palliatus
TGATCCACCCGTCTTGGCCTCCCAAAGTGCTGGGATTACAGGCTTGA
Organism: Colobus angolensis palliatus; assembly: GCF_000951035.1. Classification (NCBI taxonomy): domain Eukaryota; kingdom Metazoa; phylum Chordata; class Mammalia; order Primates; family Cercopithecidae; genus Colobus; species Colobus angolensis. Next base: position 3,237,118 of record NW_012116622.1, read on the forward strand.
GCCACCGCGCCCGGCCGAACCCACTCTACTCTTAATCAGGCCTTGTCTTACTGAAGAGCTTGGATTTACTTTAAGAAACATTTCTTCAGACCTTTCCATAGTGAAGTCTGGCTCCTTACATCATTGGTATTAAAAAATTAAGTCTGTGACAATGAGAATACATCTATTTCTGATAGCCAAGATGCATAGCCCATATTGAGATCACAGCATGTTTCCCAGGAGACACTTGCCTTGCCTATCACAAACCCAGTTCCTCTGCAGAGCAGCTCTGTATCATCCCTAACAGTGTCGCTCCTGATGGCAGGGTGAGTGGTTACATTAATTGTCCTTTTTTTCAGGGATATCCTATCTGCAGCTTCGGTTGCTGCATGTGGTGGGTTGACTTCAGAGATAGCACTAGAGAAAGGCAGACAGGGAGGAGTGGAGGCAAGGTGGGAGGTAGGGTCAGAGCACTGACCCAACTTAAAAGGTAAGGCCAAATGTGTTCACTCTTTGCTACATTCTCAGTGTCTCGCACAGCCCATTGCACTGAGTTGGCACCTTACGCTTGTCAGAGTGTGCTTCCCAGGGACTTGCCACACTTTGGACTCTCCTGAGAACAGTTGAGAACTTTCCCTCCTGGGCTCGTCACTGCTGTCCTGACCCTTGAGCTACACCTCACTAATATTTATCTCTTGCATTTTTGAGCTGTTCCTTTCTCTCTTCTGGAAACTTCCTCCATTTTACACACACACGCTATACACAAAGTCTCCTGTTTTAAAAGAACAAAAGACTCTTTTCTTGACTTCATGTCCCTCCTAACCTCATCACTACCTCTCTCCCTCCCTTTTCAGCCAGACATTTTAATGTAGTTGTGGACATCCACTGTCTCTACCCCATTGCTTCCCATTCATCCTCAGTCCTCTGAGCTCCACTCTCTGGAAATGTTCCTCTATGCTGTGTGTGACACTGAGGGCCACTCCCTCTGTGGGACCTTTCATTCCCTTGGCTTACCTGGTGCTAGTTTTTAGATCTCCTTTTTCTCTTCATCTCTCAGATACCTGTAGTTCCTCCTACTCTTTCATTCCTTTGGTTCCTCCTACTCTTTCATTCCACATGTCCTAATGATTTTACCTTCCACTATTTCTCAGTTTCTCCCTTTCCTGCCTCCTTATTCTTACTGTCCCCATTTCATGCCTTCATCATCTCTTGAGCAAACACTACCCACAGTGCTTGAAAGCTTTTCCTGCTCCCTCCTCCAGTCGCTGTTACCACTGCCAAGAGTTGCCCTGTCTTTAGTGGCTGCCCTCCATCTCCAGAACAGCGTTCAACTCTGGAGCACAGCTCCCACAGCCATTTGTAACTGGCCTAGCCCACCTAACTTACAGCCTCATTGCCCTCCTCTCACTGCTGCCACAGTGAGCTGCTGCCACTTCCCAAAGGGTCTGCACTCCCTGACGTACTTTCTCAGCCTCTTCTGCCCAGTCAATAGCTGCTCCTCCTTCAACCCCTTCCCCAACTCCCCTGCAGGATTATCAATGTAGATTATTAATACCATGAAGGGGATAGTAAGTGTCTCCTTTGTTGGGCTTCTCAGATACCTGTGCCCTCCCCAGTACAGCACCCCCCTCACTGTACTATTGTTCTTTGTCCCTCCCCACTGGACTGTGCACCTGTGGAGAGCAGACACTTTTATTCAGTTTCTGTCCACAGAGCCAGACGCATAGTTAGAACAGAACACATCTCTGATGAGACAAATTGGAAATAGACAAGACACCAGGTAGTGGGGGAAAATTAACTGATTTTGCTCCATGAGCTGGGATAGATCTCAGTTACTGTACTCAGCACTGCATAAGTAATCAATATGGGTTTTCATGAAACTGAATTGCTTTGAGAACAGCCCAAAGTATATCTCACTTTAAGCTGACTGTTGGCACCTTGTACATGAAGGCATGCCTGTTCTGTGATTCTCCTGTGTGGCTAAAGTTGCTCAGCAGGTTCCAGCCATGCCATGGTTGTACCCTAGTGACTCTTCTCAGGCAGTTTGCCCCTGACATGGTTTGGCTGTGTCCCCATCCACATCTCATCTTGAATTCCCACGTGTTGTAGGAGGGACCTGGTGGGAGGTAATTCACTCATGGGAGCAGGTCTTTTCCATGCTGTTCTCACGATAGTGAATAAATCTCATGAGATCTGATGGAAAAAGAGAAGCTCCCCTGCACAAGCTCTCTCTCTTTGCCTGCTGCCATCCACGTAAGCCACAACTTGCTCTTCCTTGCTTTCTACCATGATTGGGAGGCTTCCCCAGCCATGTGGAACTGCAAGCCTAATGAAACCTCTTTCTTTTGTAGTAAGTTGCACAGCCATGGGTATGTCTTTTTTCTTTTTTTTTTTTTTTTGAGACGGAGTTTCACTCTTATTGCCCACGCCGGAGTGCAATGGCATGATCTTGGCTCACTGCAACCTCTGCCTCCTGGGTTCAAGCTGTTCTCCTGCCTCAGCCTCCTGAGTAGCTAGGATTACAGGCATGCGCCACCACACCCAACTAATTTTGTGTTTTAGTAGAGACGGGGTTTCTTCATGTTGGTCAGGTTGGTCTCAAACTCCTGACCTCAGGTGATCCGCCTGCCTCAGCCTCCCAAAGTGCTGGGATGACAGGTGTGAGCCGCTGTGCCTGGCCTTGGGTATGTCTTTATCAGCAGCATGAAAACGGACTAATACAGCCCCTTTATAATACAGCCCCTTTCTTGGTCTGGCCCAAGGTTGCCACTTTTAAGCTGCCTGTAATATGCAGGCCATGTAAGAGAGCTGAGAGAACCATGTCTTCACTGTAACATCCAAGTACACTCCGTTGTCAGAGAGGAAGGCATAACAACACCAGTTATTCCTGGCTCCATAGGCACACCCACCTTAGTTTTCCAAGTAACAGTCAAAAGCTATGGTCTGACAATGAATTTTTGTGCTGCAAATGGGTTAAAGAGGCTGTCTGGGAGGTTTAGTGAATGCACAAATTGGCATTTCTGGGGTACGCTGATGATTGGTAAAGCAGAAATATATGAACTATTTGATGTTAAGATTCCCTAGGAAAACATGGAGGATTTGCTTGCTGAACACACAGATCTTTGTCCAAGGTCACTCTGTCTATGCTGGCAAAGCAGCCCCTCCTCCAGGCCGCTAGTGATGCTGAGAATTCACACCATCTCCTATCCAGAACCAGCAACTGCCTGGGAGGTTCTTGGTGGGAATATTCTGCCTATGCAAGTGCTTTGCTTCCCCAGTTAGATTAGAAAAGAACTGTGGCGCCTGTTCCTTGCCTCTTCTCTTCCAACACTTGTTGACTGAGGCAGCAAATGATGCTTGATAAGCCGTGTGGTTCTGGACAAAGGCTCTGGAAAGCCTAGAGGGAAATGCTTAATAGGCCCACAGCCCCTACCCTCCAGGAATTCCAGGATGAAGTGGAGCCCACTCCATCCAGGCTTCTATCCTACCACCAACCATTCATTGAGATATCACTTGGCATCAGGTGTCTTTTGACCTGCTCAGCATGCAAGACCAAACTGGGCTACCTTGGACTCCTTCCCGAATGTTTCTTGAGCTGTCCAACTTCGCATTTCAGCTGTGAATACCTTATTGCCTCTTCACTGAGCAAAAATGAACAGTTTTTAAATCCCATCATTATGTCTTTAGCTCAATAATCAGGAAAGCTAATAATCCTCTTTAATTCCTTCCACATAACTCTCAGTAGCTCAAGGGATAAAGACTTTCATGTTTGACTGTCTTTATCTCCAGAAAGCTGGATTCTGCATTCGGATATGATATACCACAAAACTCAGAGAATACTGAAAGCTCCTATTGGCTCTTACAATTTAAAATACTTACTGCTGGAGGAGTAGAAGATAGAGAATTGGGAAGTAAAGCCCCAGTTCTTAGGGAGTTTACCATCTAGAGGGAATGTCCTACTTTCTTCATCTTCATCTCCCTACTACTTCTCACATCTTATCTCACAGGGATCCCAGTCCCACCTTATGAGCCTCTTTCTTGACCTGTCAGTACAGCTAATAATATAAAATAACAATAACAAATAATAGCTAACATTACTAGGTGCTTATTATATGCCAGATTCAAGTCTCTTTCCTTTAAGAGAGAGAGAAAGAGAGAAAGAAAAGGGAAAAAAAAGCCCTCCACAGTCCCCTATCAAAGGGATAGTCCTTCCTAAGCACCACTCTCTGTCTCCTTCTCTTGAAGGCAACACCGATAGAGCAATCTCCAGGGCAAAATTGGATCCCATAGCACTCAATAGAATTTTCTCTTGTTAATGTCACTGCTGACTTCCTAATTGCCAAGTCCAATAAGCACTTTTCTGCCCTTTCTCACTCTTGTAGATGACCAAGAAACTCTCTACACCTTTTCTTTTAATTCCCTTGATGTTTCTTTTCTTTGGTTTTCTCCTCTTCTTGTTCTTTCTCAATCTTTCTGTGTTATGGCTATGAGCAATTCATACAAACTGGGTTTCTTTATCTATAAAACAGAAATCATGCTATCAACCTTAAGGAATTCTTGTGAAAAACAATGGAGTCTGTTTATGTAAAACTATACTATCAATTTTACCATGTTATATCAATTGTTTTGTTGCTATTAAGTGTAAAGTAATAAAATGTTACCTATCAGAATTTCAAAATGATCTCTTCTGATGGTTATTGAAGAATGTTTTGTAACAGCATCTTAGTTATTTTTAAAAATGGATACTTATGTTTTTAAATATATTTTCTTCTTTTAAGTGACTGAAGTACCCCTGTATATATCTGTGTACTCTATTAATTAGCCATTTTTTATTTTTTAACTAAATCAAAGTTAGATTTCAACTCAGCTCCTGTATGATTCATCCACACATCCTAAGATTTTCATAAATATGTGACTTTGGAAGAAAAAGTATCTGCTCTCAAGAGATTTGGGAATCTAATTACGAGCTTACAATGAATGCATTGTTTTAGGGTTTGTTTGAAAATCAAGTTGTGAATAAATGATATGGTCAATTACTTCAAATGCCCATCCCCAGAACATAACTAATAAGAACATCTCACATTAATATGGGGATTATTATTTCTCATAACCTTTCCCATACAAGATCTCATTTAAGGTAAACAGCCATTCTGGGAGTGAGGAGTCCTGTTGCAAAAGTCTTGGTAATTTTGTCTGGCTCCTTGGTGAATTGTCCTGCCTGACCAGTCCCATATCCTGCCATTGTCCCCAGTTCCAAGTTGACTCACAAATTCCCCATTGTTCCCACCACCTTGTTCTGGCCTTTCTTCCAGCTCTCACCACACTGAATGGCTACTGTTTCTCTGTTGTTTCCCCAACAGGTCCATGGGCATCTCAATGGCAGGGGCCATGTTTTTCATCCATCACTGTGTCTTACTTGAATGTGGTAGGCACTCAATAAATCTATTACACATTTAAACAGATGGAAGAGTGGAAGAAGACCTCAAGGCACAGAAAGTTTAACACTGTTAGGAAACATAGATCATTTGTTGACTTCCCCAATATAACCCTCTTGGCACCTTGTTTTTATTTGTTTAATGGTCTTCTCTAAGAGACCATAAACTTTGTAAGGGGAGGTAGCCTGTCCATCTGACATAGTCACAGGCAGAACCTAGTATGTACGCAGCAATATTTGTCACATAAATGACTTGATGATTCTCTCTTTCTATCTTGTCTTTTAGCTCAATGACCAAGGAGAATTTATGTTTAACCAAATTTTTCTTCTGAGCATGAAGGGTGAGCACAGAGAAGAGGGGCAAGGGTTACAGGGAGCTTTACCTTCCAGAATTCTCCTATCTGACGAATATTAGATAGCTCAGCACTGGCTGGCTCTTTCCTAGATTACCAGGTCTCCATTAAGAAATACTTTTTCCAGAAAGAAAGACAGAGGAAGAGAAGAGGGAGGAAGCTGTGATGGTTGTGTGTGTGAAAGGATGCACTCTGCGTATGAATCCTGGAAGGGGATTCCATGTTAGTGAACAAAGCCCTGTTGTCAAAGCCTCTCTCCACTAATACACCCTATCTGCTGGAGGCAGATGGAAACGAGTCACGCCAGGACTCGTGATATAAATATTCATTATGCACAGGGTGACTGCAGTGCTGTGTGCATACTGAGTGATATCTCACCTGTCTGGGGAAGAAATGGATGGAGAACTGGATCTCCCCTTAACTATCATCCACATAGAACCTGGCTTCTTACAGATGGAAGACAAAACACGAATTTTATTCACCTAATTTGGAATTGTGCCAAGAAAGCCTGGAGACAGTGGGATGTCTGGGCAGATGAATCTGCAGCAGGAAGTGGTTGATTTCAGCCTTTTAGGAACAGCAGGAGTAATAGGGGATAGTAATTGAATCACTTTCCACGTGGAGTTGAATGTGTTCTTCTTACTATTTACAAGCTGTTTGCCAGCCTCTGGGGCATTATTAGGGGATAAGCCACATTAACACAGCAGAACTTGACTCTGCCTTCCCAGGGAAACAGCTGGCAGAGCTGGCACCGGCTCCCAACAGCTCTTGACTTTCTCTGCTCAGCTTGCAAGTGCCAAGAGCTTGTGTGTTGCTGGGCTAGGTGCCCAATGGGTCCTGTGGAGACCCATCTTCCTGTGCTGGAGAGAAGTGATTCTCTCCACAGAACCAACCCTATGAGTGTGCAGGGAGAAGTGGTGGCAGCACTCCGAAAGAAAAGAAGGGAGCTCATGAAGGAATAGTCACCAAGAAAGGAATGCGGGAACTCGCCCAAATTCACTCGACCAGAAAGTGGCAGGACTCAGATTATCCCAGGTTGCTCTGACTTCAGCACAACCCTCCAGATTTCAAAAGGACACTTAAGATTCTAGGAGACAAGGGCTCCTGACTCAGCTGAAGCCAAGCAATGTGAGAGAGGGAATCCCTCGTGATCTCGGAACAAAGTGAGGTCTGTGTAGGTGAGTCAGAGATGGAGATCCAGCAGTGGAGACAGCCAATGGGCTGAGAATTAAATGGAAAGACACGAAACCCCTCCACATCCCAAGCAGGTCCTTGTTGCACATTTTCTGCTTCGCTTTACCAACCAGAAAGGAAATGAGGCCATTTTTAACCCATGAAGTAAATAAATCTGTAAATAGTAGAGTAGGTAGGAATCCAGCAGTTCAGTCGAGTCATGATTCTCCTTCACCATCCAACCTGCTGGACAATCTTGAGACAGGGAAGCTCACTACTTCACAAGCGCACTAATTGTCCAGACAATCTCCTTTCTATTCATTTACATCCTGTCTCCCTGGTTTCCTAACCTAGCTGTGGACACAGTAGTATTATAGTTAGGTCTTGAGAACTCCCAGGACTCCAGTAGACTTGTATGGGTTCTGAGTGGGGTTGACTCCATACCTCTGAGGACAAAATAGGTCCTTCGTGAAGGCTGCCCGAGGGTCTTTCAGGTTCCCATCCCCATATGGACCATGCTACGGGAAATCTTCTTTGAGATGGGGAGAATGTGGGAAGGCTGGAGGCAGTCCTTTCCCTACCCTTGTGGGTAAGTCCAGGTATGGCGTCTACTTGACTTGAAGGGCTGACTCAGGTGGACTCCCAGCTGGGTGGCTCTCAGCCTCCCTTTTTCTGTACCCTGTGAATCCATCCACAGCCTGGCCTCTCCAATTGCTGTGCTTTGGGGGCTCTTTCCATCTGCCTGACCCTCTGGACCCCTGAAGCCATCACAGCCTCTGTGGCAATGGGACAGGCACATGGTGGCCGTGGAGTTTCCATGTCTGTGTCTTTGCTGACTTGGGAGTTACTCCTGCACACCATCCCAAGCCACCCTCTGCATTCAGCCACCCTAAGACCAGAGGCTTCACCGTGTGGTAAGAGACCAGAAAATTTGAAAGCCATGCCCAGTGCACACTGCATCACTCAGGGCCCCTGCTGGAGGGAGAATCTGTTATCTTTTGGGCATACAGTAGGTACTCAAAAAGTACAACACTTGGTGAATGAGACAATTGGCATTAGTGATGGAACTGCTCACACTATGAGCTTTGTATTGTCCGAACTTTTAGGTTCTCGGTGCTCTATTCGTGAGTCAGCGTTGGTTTTAGAATGCAAACACTTGAGGAGCAGAGATTGTGTTCTTTTGGAGTAAGCCCTGCCTCCACCCTAGGACTTCAGCTTAGAACATGCCTGAATCATATTAATTGATGGGTGTGTGGTTTCCTGAGGCTCTCTCTGGTTGACCAAGCTTGGTGATGTTGGAGAAGGCTCCATTCAAAGGATAATTGCCTAGATAGTCCAGAAAGGCCGCCATGGTGCAGGCAAAGCAGGGAGGTCCCCCAGAGACTGTGAGCTTAGGCGTGCTGACAGCTCTTCCTCACCCCACAGGGCTGGGGCTCAGTGCCACTACTGCAAGTGTCCGTCAACATGGCCACAAGGCTGGGAGTACTGGCTCAGACAGGGCACAAAGGGGAATGCCAGAAACACATGGTTCCCACTCTCAACACCTTTCTTCTAGCCCAGCTGCAAAATGCAATTCACATTTACAAAAGCCACTTAAAGACACTTAGAAAGTAGCCTGTTAACCAGTGGGGAGAAAACGCAAAAGGAGACCACTAGACAGATGTGTGGAGAGATGAGGGAATGAGAGGGAGGGATGGTAGTGATGAGAAATCCACACTCCTGACTTTCAGACCCCCGCTCTTCCAAAATCTTTGCTGGAGCTTAAATGATGCAAAGCCCCTGAGCATCTGTGCCTATCATGGAAACAGTTAGCATGTGTGAGAACCCGTTAAATCCCCAAGAACTTTGTATCATTAATTCTTACAGCTATACTATGACGTAGGTATCACTGACCCTAGTTCACAAATTATGAAAATGGGGTTCTGAGAGCTTAAATAGCTTGCCTCAGTCATATAGCTAGTGAATGGCAGAAATGCGATCTGAGTCTTCAGTTCTGCACCTCTAAGAGCCACTTTGTTTCCACTCACATTGCCAAAAGTAACTTCGTGGAGGGTAGAATGTTCTACAGAATCTAAGTTGTGGGGTCTCGTGCTGACTGTTGCTCTGTTTGCTGCTTCAGGTAATTTGTTCTTGGTGAGTCTGGCGTTGGCTGACCTGGTGGTGGCCTTGTACCCCTACCCGCTAATCCTCGTGGCCATCTTCTATGACGGCTGGGCCCTGGGGGAGGAGCACTGTAAGGCCAGCGCCTTTGTGATGGGCCTGAGCGTCATCGGCTCTGTCTTCAACATCACTGCCATCGCCATTAACCGCTACTGCTACATCTGCCACAGCGTGGCCTACCACCGAATCTACAGGCGCTGGCACACCCCTCTGCACATCTGCCTTGTCTGGCTCCTCACCGTGGTGGCCTTGCTGCCCAACTTCTTTGTGGGGTCCCTGGAGTACGACCCCCGCATCTATTCCTGCACCTTCATCCAGACAGCCAGCACCCAGTACACGGCAGCAGTGGTGGTCATCCACTTTCTCCTCCCCATCGCTGTCGTGTCCTTCTGCTACCTGCGCATCTGGGTGCTGGTGCTCCAAGCCCGCAGGAAAGCCAAGCCAGAGAGCACGCTGTGCCTGAGGCCCAGCGACTTGCGGAGCTTTCTAACTATGTTTGTGGTGTTTGTGATCTTTGCCGTCTGCTGGGCCCCACTTAACTGCATTGGCCTCGCTGTGGCCATCAACCCACAAGAAATGGCTCCCCAGATCCCTGAGGGGCTATTTGTCACTAGCTACTTACTGGCTTATTTCAACAGCTGCCTGAATGCCATTGTCTATGGGCTTCTGAACCAAAACTTCCGCAGGGAGTACAAGAGGATCCTCTTGGCCCTTTGGAACCCACGGCACTGCACTCAGGACTCTTCCAAGGGCAGCCATGCAGAGGGGCTGCAGAGCCCAGCTCCACCCATCGTTGGTGTGCAGCACCAGGCAGATGCCCTCTAGCCTGGATCTGAGGCACACCAGCTGCACGACAAACTCATGAAATGGTGGGAGTGAGTCTGCTGCAAGGGTGAGACCAGGCAGCATGCTGGACCACACTGTCCTGTCGGCATCACAGCCCCAAGGCTGGGGGAACTTCATGCTGGGACAAGGAGCTCATCAGTGCCATGGGTTCAGGCTGATCCAGGAGATGTTCACAGCCACGGGACCTGGCAAACACTCTTGGTGGTATCTTGGGGACTTGGTGCACACAAGACCAAGGAAGTGACAGAATGAGGAAAGGCCTGGGGCGGAAGAGCCCAACTCCTTCTCATAGGTGACCCTCATCCTCCTGCCTTGGCCTCCTGGCTACTTTCTTCCCTTCCCCCGGGCATGGCAGGATCTCTTCCTGTTAGCAAGGATGAAACAGAGAGGTCAGTAGGGCTGGAACTTGGTAACTCTGCAAGGGCCTCAGGTGGGGCAGGTGCAGAGGGCAAGCATTCCACACTCCCCCATTGACCTTCCTTACACACACACACACACATATCACAACCACACATGCATCACACCACAGACACACCACACTATGCACACATAGCCACCATACTCCACGCTGTACACATACATATGTTACACACACATAGCCACCACATCACAAACAACACGGAACACCACACACACACACACACACACACACACACTCACACTTCTCCAGCATCTGGAGCACAGAGTCTGCTTGGCCTCCCTTCCTGGTTCCATCACGTTCAGGTTGTGTGATTTGGTGAAAATCTCTTAATCTCCCTGTTCCTCAGTTTACTCATCTTAAAGTGAGGATCATGCCCTAGTCAGCCTCCCAGGTTGTGAGGATTCACTGGGATAATACATCTGCAGAACTGAGGACAGTGCCTGACATGTGGCTAGCACCCAGTAATTATTAGCGTTTGTTATTATAACTACATAAAATGAAGGAGACAAGTCATATACAAAGAAAGGAAGGGCTATCACCAGGCGTGGTGCCTCACCCCTGCCTCAGCTTGAACCCAGGAGTTCAAGACCAGCCCAAGCAACATGGCAAAACCCTGTCTCTACAAAAATTAGCTGGGCATGGTGGCCCATTCCTGTGGTCCCAACTACTCAGGAGGCTGAGGTGGGATGATCACTTCAGCCTAGGAAGTTGAGGCTGCAGTGAGCTGAGATTGTACTACTGCACTCCAGACTGGGTGACAAAGTGACAGTGAGATCCTGTCTCAAAAGTAGAAAAGAGAAGTAGAAGGACAGGAAGGGGAGGAGAGAAAGTGGGGTCGGGGACATGGAAGTGGGGGAAGGGCAGCTGTACCCCAATTCCTTTCTGTGGTTATGTATTTTTGGACTTTATATTTGTAGAAATCTCAGATCTTTGTTTAGCGCCAAAAGAATTAATAGCTTTCTTCAGTTCCACAAACACTAACTGAGTGCCCTCTGTGGGCCAGGTCTGTCTGGTATGTTGCCTGCCCTCTGGGAGGTCACAGTCTGTTGATAAATTGGTGTCAAGTAACATCCATTAGTGCGTTCTTTGTACCAGGCATTGTGGTAACGGCTTGATATGCATTATGTCATTTAATCCCCACAAAATTCTTGGAAAAAGATACTATGATCAATTTTCATAGTAAGAAACTGAAACTCAAAAACATGGAATAATTGCCAGAATTCAGAGCTATGTTTAGAGCTAGATGTGGAGCTCAAGTCTGTCTGATGGCAGCACCCTACTTCTGTCCCCTCTCATCCCACCTTGGAATGTGTGGCAGGGACAAAGTGCAGTGGGCTAAGTACTGCATGTCCACAATGTGCCTGGGGGCCTTGGCCAGCCAGCGGCTTTCCTGAATGAAGAGCCCAGAATTTTCTTGTTGTGCTGACCTCTTAGCATTATTCTGGATCCTCTCTCTGCCCCTGTAATGTGAAGAATCTAGGCTGGGTGCTGTGCTTAGTCACCTAGCCACCTGGGAGCTTGTTAAAAATGCAAATCTTCTGGGCTCTGCCAACAAGGTTTTGATGTTGGAAATTTGAGGCAGGTCTAGGAATCTGATTCTAATATTAGAGGTCCTTGACCTAACTGTTAGGAATGAAGGTGTTATAGTCCTGATGATGGCAATGGTAGTGTGCTCCACCCAGGGAGGCCGCTCAGTCCACGCCTCAGTCCCAGAGAGGTGCAGAAGAGTCCTAAGGATTCTCTTTGAGTTTCAGCCACTTTTCCTGGCCCTGGGCAGAGTTTGCAGCGACCTGGTCAGGCACGTATTGCTTTCTGTTCTCGCTGCTTCCCCTCCCCCTAGACATAAACTGACAAACTATAGAGATTTGCTCTTTATTCCCGATTTGGAGGAGAAGGAGGCATCGATTTCTTGGTGACAGTGTGTCCACACTTCCTCTCCTTATCCCTACCTTTCAGTACTGAGTTGAATGCACAGCACAGTTGAATGCTCAGTAACTATGGATTGAAGGCTGTCTTCAGTTTCCTGGGCCCATAGCTGTTACCTGGTCTGCCAGGGTTTGGCACTGACAATCCACTAACTGGAATTTTTTCTTGGATCCATAGGTTTTTGGTGATGAATCAGGAGCCGAGAGAATGAAAAACCCAGGCCCAGGACATCAAGCAGTGTACATATTTGGAATGACCTCATGCTGTGGGCCCTGATTGTAAATAAAAATGCTTTTGCTAAAACAGCAAAATTTGGGAAACCCTGTCTTCCACCTCCTTGACTCTGAAAAGTCTGGTCAGAGGTGCCACCTGGCTACCTTTCTCCTCATCCTTCTAGGATCTTCCTCTGGACCCCTCAGTTCTGGGCCCTCTATGAAACTCTCAGCCATCAAAAGGACTCAAATCTAGGTCCAGATTTCTGCCTGGGTTGACATCTGGGATGAACCAACACCTGGACTCACACATCAGCCACACTGGATCAAGCCCAAAGACAACACAGACACACACATCCTTTTACCATCCACTTATTTCTTCCCAATCCCCTTTGTGCACTTCTGAAATGCTGTACTTGTTTGCGAAGCTTCTTCTAGGGTCACTTTTTGCACCATATGAGTGGCTTTCCCCTAGGGATATATATCAAAATAAGATTTTAGAGAATACTTCGACACTACAGAATCACACCCTATGAGGGCCGGGGTTGCGAACCCCCATGTACTTTGAAAATGCTCCCCAGGTGCTTCTCATCTGTAGACCTGGTTGAGGACCCTGTTCTGTGAATGTTTCCTGGATGCTCACTTTCATCCCCATGGCGACGACTGCTGTCTGTACCTGTGGATCTCCAACTGCCTGCCACACGTCTCCACCTAGCATGGACTAACTGCTCACTATATGCCAGACACTGTTCTAAGGACTTTATGTGGATTAATTATCATATTTAAGCCCCAGAAACAATTCTGAGAGGGAGATACTATTATTTTCTTCAATTTATAGATGAGGAAACTGAGGCACAGGGAAGTTATGTACTTTGCTGAAGGTTACATAGCTAGTAAGTGGTTAAACCAGGTTCTGAAACCAGATAATTTGACTATAGAGCCTGTATCCTTAGCCACTGGCTATATTACCTCCTTCAAGCTCACATATTCACAAACGGGATTTCTGGGTCCTATGGTAGTTCCATTTTTAGTATTTTGAGGACCTTCCATACTGTTTTCCATAACGGCTGCAGCATTTACATGCCCACCAACAGAGTACAAGTGTTCCAGTTTCTCCACATCCTAGCCAACGCTTGTTATAGGATTTGTTTTTGTAATGGACATTGTAACAGGTATGCGGTGATGTCTCATTGTGGTTTTGATTTGCATTTCCCTGGTGATTATTGACGTTGAACATCTTTTCATATACCTGTTGTCTATATGTATGTCTTATTTGGAGAAACGTTTATTTACATATCCTATATATTGAATGTTTTTGTCTCTCTAAAATTCATATGTTGAAACCTGTATTAGTCAGGGTTCTCTAGAGTGACAGAACTAATGGAAAATATACATAGTTATAGGTTTAGAAGCAAATGGAGGTGCTGGGGTGGCTCCTGAGGAGAATCAACATTATCTTGCCTGGAAACTGCTTCGGGGAGGCCATCATTGTTGCCTTAGGCAGAGCAGGGTTTATTTCCTCAGACAAAGGTGGAAAGGCTGATGGCAGCATGGTTGGGAGGGGACGTTGCCACTACTGGGGATGGGGAAGGGAAAGCTGTTTCTTTTGGCAAAAAAGGTTTATCAGAGTTTACAAACTCAGTGTCCCAAGCTTCGTCAGGGTCATCCCACATATCCCCATTCCAAGTTGCAGGGTCTCATTCTTTTCTAATCAATGCCCTCACTTTAACAGTAGACACCTGGCAAGGCTGTGCATGCACCTTTGATTGCAGGTGAGCCACTTGCATGATAAGAGCTTGTGTCTATTTTTCCACAATTTCAGCTCTTTCTCTACAGGAGAGAAGACTCTCACTCAGGGCAATCTTAGCAGATTTGAGGTTCTGCTTCTAAAGCTGGGAGAAAGAACTGCTGAGTTCATAATTTTCTTTCGTCACTTTGTCCATGGAAATTAGTAGCAACCAACCAGCTTCATTATGTTCCTTCGTTCTCCACATAATGGTCAAAGGTATTATGTATAGAGTCACTAAACTCTTTGCCTCTCACGAGTAATGAATCAGGCGTGTCAAATGCATTTATTTTGCATAACTCGCTAAACAATTCCCATCAAGGACTATCAGTGTTCTCCATACTATTGGAAGTAGAGTCATTAGCATTTTGGAGTATTAATCATAGTAAGCAGCCAACTGTAGAAACCCAAAAATCAATGAAAGAACTCCATCCTTAATATTCTGTTCCTCTAGAAGGACTCTTGGTACCAAAATCAATATTAGTCAGGGTTCTCTAGAGGGACAAAACTAATGGAATATACAATGGAATATGTGTATATATATATATATATATATGAGTTTATTAAGTATTAACTCCCATGATCACAAGGTCCCACAATAGGCCATCTGCAGGCTAAGGAGCAAGGGGAGCCAGTCCAAGTTCCAAAACTGAAGAACTTGGAGTCTGATGTTCAAGGGCAGGAAGCATGCAGCACAAGAGAAAGATGTAGGCTGGGAGGCTAGGCCAGTCTCTCTTTTCACATTTTTCTGCCTGCTTATATTCTAGCCAGGCGGGCAGCTGATTAGATTGTGCCCACCCAGATTAAGGGAGGGTCTGCCTTTCCTGGCCCACTGACTCAAATGTTAATCTCCTTTGGCAACACACCCTCACAGACACATCCAGGATCAATACTTTATGTCTTTCAATTCAATCAAGTTGACATTCATATTAACCGTCATAAACCTTAATCTCCAATGTGATGGTGTTTAGAAATGGGAACTTTGAGAGGAGATTGGATCATAAGGAAACAGCTCTCATGAATGGGATTACTGCTTTAATAAAAGGGGCCCTGCAGAGCTCACTGTCCCTTTCACCATGTGAGATTACAATGAGAAGATTGCCATTTATGAACCAGGAAGTGGGCCCTTACCAGACATCTAATCTGCTGGCGCCTTGATCTTGAACTTCCCAGGCTCCAGGCTATGAAAAATAAAATTTTGTTGTTTAAAAGCCACTCAGTCTAAGGTATTTTGTTATATCAGCCAAAATGAACTAAGACAAAGTCCTCTATTTTTAGAAATTGAGTTATTTGGGGGTTCTTTGCTGTTAAGTTGTAAGAATTCTTTATACATTATAGCAATTAACCTCTTATCAGATGTGTGGTTTACAAATATTAATATTTTCTCCCATCCTGTAGGTTGCCTTTTCCCTCTGATGAGTTTTTTCCTTTGCTGTGCATTTCCTTCACTGGGTGTATTTAAATTTTGTGTGTAATCCTACTTCTCTATTTTTGCTTTTGTTGTCTGTGCTTTCTGATGTCACATGCAAGAAGTCATTGCTAAGATCAATGTTATGAAGCTTCCCCCCATGTTTTCTTCTAAGAGGTTTACAGTGTCAAGACTTATGTTTAGGTCCTTAACCCATTTTGAGGTGGTTTTCTATATGGTGTAAAATGGGCTCCAATTTTATCTTTTTGCATATGTATACTTGGTTTTCCCAAAACCATTGAAGAGATTGTCCTTTCCCCATTGTGTATTCTTGGCACTCTTATCAAATTAGAAATAAAGTAATAGAAGGAAATTGCCTCAACTTAATAAAGCCCATTTATGAAAAGCTCACATCTAACATCATCACACTCAATGGTAAAAAACTGAAAGCTTTTTCTCTAAGATTAGGACCAAGACAATGGTGACCACTCTGGCCACTTCTATCCAAGATAATACCGGAAGTCTTAGACAGAGCAATCTGCAAGAGAAAGAAATAAAAGGCATCCAAGTTAGAAAGGAAGGAGTAAAATTGTCTGTTCACAGATGACATTGTCTTACTTATGTCTTAGAAAATTCTAAAGATTCTATAACAAAACTTGTTAGAATTAATAAGCAAATTCAGTAAGTTGCAGGATACAAAAAAATCAATATACAGAAGTCAATTGCATTTTCATACACTAACAACAAATAATATAAAAATGAAATTAAGAAAATAATTACAGGGGCCGGGCGCGGTGGCTCAAGCCTGTAATCCCAGCACTTTGGGAGGCCGAGATGGGTGGATCGCGAGGTCAGGAGATCAAGACCATCCTGGCTAACACGGCGAAACCCCATCTCTACTAAAAAATACAAAAAACTAGCCGGGCGAGTTGGCGGGCGCCTGTAGTCCCAGCTACTCGGGAGGCTGAGACAGGAGAATGGCGTAAACCCGGGAGGCGGAGCTTGCAGTGAGCTGAGATCCGGCCACTGCACTCCAGCCTGGCCGACAGAGCGAGACTCCGTCTCAAAAACTCAAAAAAAAAAAAAAAAAATTACATTTACAATAGCACCAAAAAGAACAGGAGCATACATGACTAAGGAGATGAAAGACTTTTACACTGAAAACTACAAAACATTGCTGAAATAAACATAAAAAGTCACAATTAAATAGATAGACATTCCATGTTCACATATTAGAAGACTTAATATTGTTAAAATGTCCATACTACCCAAAGGAATACACAGATTCAATCTAATCCCTACGTAAATCCCAATGGCATTTTTTATAGAAATAGAAAAAACAATCCTAAAGTTTATATAGAACCCACAGGACCCTGAATAGTCAAAGCAATCTTGAAAAAGAACAAAGCTGGAGACCTCAAACTTCCTTTCAAAACATATTACAAAATGACAGTAATCAAAAGAGTATGATACTGACATAAAGGGACATATAGACCAATGGAAAAGATTAGAACACCCAGAAATAAATCTACACATATACAGTCAATGGATCTTTGACAAGAGTATCAAGAATACACAATGGAAATGGAACTTTCAGTGACCACGTATCACATGACAAATTAGAATCTAAGCAAACCTTGGCCATAGAGTGAGTTAGTGCTTACTTGCCAGTCCCTACCCGTGGGCCCTTACTAATGCATGAGTGTAGTACACCAAAGGCTGAGACTAAGATAAGACAGCTGAGAGAGGACCCTTGAGGCATGGTCTTCCCATAAGCAGATGATGACTGAGGGAAGAGTAATAGAACACCAGGATAAGCCCCACCATGGCACTCCTTCATGGAAAGTTCTGCAGCTACACTCCAAGGGATGGGACAGGGCAGCAGGAAAGAGAGAGATTACTGAAGCATGAAAAGCAACAGTGGGACTGGCAGAAAAAGAGAACTTGACAGCTACCCAGAACCTGGCAGCTGAGCTATGAAGCAGATACAGATTTCTCAAGGTTGAGAAAGCTGGTGGCTAGGATATAAAGCATAAAGAAATCTCCAGTCTCATCAGTGTTCTCTCATCAAGAGAAAGTTATGTTCCCACCTTCAATATGTTTGAAGCTACATTTTTTAATTTTAATTTTAGTTTTTATATTTTTTATAGAGATAGGGTCTTGCTATGCTGCCCAAGCTGTTCTCCAATTCCTGGCCTCAAGCTATCCTCTTGCCTCAGCCTGCCAAAGTGCTGGGATTACAGGTGTGAGCCACTGCATCCAACCTGGAAGCTAGCATTACATAGACCCTAACTAAAGCTGCAACAAAGCCTAGACTCTGGTAACTACAGATGTATTAACTCAGATCCCCATACTTGAGGCCTAACAGGAGACTGAGTGTGCCCTTTGCTGGGGTAAATGTTTTTTTACTTCAGTTTTGACTGTTCTTTCCACAAGGTGGCTGGCATATGATTTAAAAAATTATAAAATATGCAAAGACGAAAGGAAATGTGACCCATGGACAGGAAATGAATTATCAATAGAAGGAAATGTAGTGATGGTGCAAATGTTGAATTAGAGACAAATACTTTAAAATAAATATTAAAAATATGTTAAAGAATATAGTGGGAATTATCAGGGAAATGCAAATCAAAACCACAATGCAATCCCACCTTACTCCTGCAAGAATGGCCTTAATCAGAGAATCAAAAAATAATAGATGTTGGCATGAATGTGGTGAAAAGGGAACACTTTTACACTGCTGTTGGGAGTGTAAAGTAGTACAGCCACTGTGGAAAATAGTATGGAGACTTTATATATATATATATATATATATATATA
>NW_012116622.1:3255755-3366671 GCF_000951035.1 Colobus angolensis palliatus
GTTGGAGACCATTATTCCAAGTGAAGTAACTCAGGAATGGAAAAACCAAACACCATGTGTTCTCACTTATAAGTGGGAGCTAAGCTATGAGAACATAAAGGCATAAGAATGATATAATGGACTCTGGGGATTCAGGGAGAAGGTTGGTAGGTGGGTGAGGGATAGAAGACTACACATTGGGTGCAGTGTACACTTCTTGGGTGATGGGTGCACCAAAATCTCAGAAATCACCCCTAAAAAACTTATCCATGTAATCAGGCACCACCTGTTTCCCCAAAACGATTGAAATAATAATAATAATACTAAGCCTGAAGCATCAAAAAACACAAATAGTGGCAGAACTGGAGGTTAAATTCAAGTCTTTTAACCCTAGGTCCAGTCTGCTTTATATTTCTCTACTTTCCTCCTCCTTATTCATAAATAAATGTAAAAGAGAAAATCCAAACATTTTCCTAGACAAAACAAAACATGTCCTCATCTCTTAAAAAGACAGTAGGGCTGGGTGCTGTGGGCACGGTGGCTTATTCCTATAATCCTAGCACTTTGGGAGGCCAAGGCAGGTGGATCATTTGAGGTCAGGAGTTCAAGATCAGCCTGGCCAACATGGCGAAACCCCGTCTCTACTAAAAATACAAAAATTAGCCAGGCATGGTGGCATGCACCTACAGTCCCAGCTGCTCAGCAGGCTGAGGCAGGAGAATCCCTTGAACCAGGGAGGCAGAGGTTGCAGTGAGCTGAGATTGCACCACTGCCCTCCAGCCTGGGCACAGAGCAAGACTCCATCTCAAAAAAAAAATAAAAAATACAGCGGGAAAGGTGAACAGTAAGTGTGATGGAGAATTTTAGCATATAAATGAAAACTATATTTAAAAATGGGAATGTTAAAGTGAAAAAAATGTTATACGAGATGTGAAAAGTGTATTTGAAAGACAACAGAAAATTGAGCACAGCAAAGGAAATGGCACAAAACAAAATCAGCAAGGGGAAAAGGAGCATGGAGTAAAACCTGGAGAAAACAGTCAAAAGTTTCCAAGAGTCCTTTCCTAGTGGAGTCATAGAGTGACACAGGAAACAATTACTTCAGCAATGAATTGTGACAACACTTGTGTGAAGTGTTTTCTACCAGGGAAGCTGGCCTGGGCCTAGATGTCCAGGGTTTTTACTGGGAGATCATTCACATAGGCATCCACTACCTACCATGGACCCAAATTCCAGAACCCAGAAAGAAAGCAGATACTTATCACAAAGCACTTATTTGTATAAAGTATAGACATAGTGAGCCACTCTTATCAGTTACAGAATGGTGGTACCCTCCTGAAAACTAAGTTCCCAGATAGCAGCCAAGGGCCAATCTTGTAAGCAGACCTTTCTAGAGATAGCAGTCTCAAGCCCGCCATGTTAACTATTTCTGCACAACCCCTAATTGCAAATTAAGTATACACTTCTTCATAGGTCAAAGAAAAATGATAAGGAAAATAAAATATTTTGAACTGGATGATAATGTAAAAATTGTGTATTAAAATTTGTGGGATACAGCTAAAACAACACTTAGAGTGAAATCCATGACTTTAAATGCCTATATTATAAAATAAAAAAGATGTAAAATTAATAATCTAAGTTTCCGCCCCAAAAAGACTAAGAATGAGTGAAAGAGCGACAGATGGAGAAACAAGATACAAATATTAGGAATAAGGACAGTATCACTGTAAACCCTAAAGGCATTACAACATAAGATATTATCATGAAATACTTTATGCCAATGAATTTAATAACTTACACAAAAAGGAAAAAATTCATTAAAGCCATGGATTAACAAAACTGACAAAAAGTAAAATCAAAAAAAAAATGAATATTCCCATATTTATTTTAAAAGTTGAATTTTATTTTAACCTTTAAGTTCAGGGTACATGTACAAGTTTGTTACATAGGTAAAGCTGTGTCATGGGGGATTGTTGTACAGATTATTTCCTCACCCAGGTATTAAGCATAGTACTGGTTAGTTATTTTTCCTGCTTCTCTCCCTTCTCCCACCCTTCACCCTCCTGGGGCCTCACTGCATGTTGTTCCCCTCTATGTGTCCATATGTTCTCATCATTTAGCTCTCCCTTATAAGTGAGAACATGCAGTATTTGGTTTTCTGTTTCTGTGTTAGTTTGCTAAGGATAATGACCTCCAGCTCCATCCATGTCCCTGCAAAGGACATGATCTCATTAAAAAGTTGAATTTCTAATAAAAAAAATCTTTCCGGCCGGGCGCGGTGGCTCAAGCCTGTAATCCCAGCACTTTGGGAGGCCGAGATGGGCGCATCACGAGGTCAGGAGTTCGAGACCATCCTGGCTAACATGGTGAAACCCCGTCTCTACTAAAAAATACAAAAAACTAGCCGGGCGAGATGGCGGGCGCTTGTAGTCCCAGCTACTCGGGAGGCTGAGGCAGGAGAATGGCGTGAACCCGGGAGGCAGAGCTTGCAGTGAGCTGAGATCTGGCCACTGCACTCCAGCCGGGGCGACAGAGTGAGACTCCGTCTCAAAAAAAAAAAAAAAAAAAAATCTTTCCACAAAAAAATCATCAGTCCACATTGTTTCACTTGTGAAGTCTATCAAACATTTAAGAAACAATAATACTAACCTTATGCATATAGTCAGAAAATAGAGAAAGCACTTCCCAATACATTTTGTGTAATTAGCATAACACAGTATTATAATGTCATAACAGGACAATAAAAATTACAAGCCAATATTTCTCATGAACAAAGATGCAAAAACCCATAATAATATATTAATAAATTGGTCCCAGTAATATATAAAAGGGACGATATATCATGACCAAAAAAAAAGATTTTTCCAGGAATATAAAGTTCATTTTATATTTGTATAAATTTGTTTGTTTTATATTTGATAATGTAATTGATCATATTAGCAGAAAAAAAGAGAAATCTTATTCGATTCAAAGTAAGTTATTTTACACAATTCAACATTAATTCATGACAAAAACTTTTGGAAAACTAGAATAGAAGGAATTTCCTCAATTTGATAAAAGATATCTTCGAAAGATCTATAACTAATACCACACTTAATGATGAAACCACAAATGTTTTCTCCTTAAGACAGGGAACAAGCATGTCTGCTGTCACTTTAATTCAATATGAAAGTATTTCAATAAGGCAAAGAAAAGAAATAAAAGGTATGCATATTATAAAGGAAATGCAAAAAAGTTTTTTATTCTCAGATTACAGGATTGTGTGTGTATAAAACTCCATGGAATCTTTTTTTTTCCTTCAACTTTTATTTTAAGTTCAGGGATACATGTACAGGTTTGTTATGTAGTGTGTTAAATGTGTGCCATGGTGATTTGCTGCACAGATCATCTCATTACCTAGGTATTAAGCCCAGCGTCCATTAGCTATTCTTCATGATGCTCTCCCTCTTCCCACAGCCCTCCAATAAGCCTCAGTGTGTGTTGTTTCCCTCCATGTGTCCATGTGTTCTCGTCTTTCAGCTCCCACTTACAAGTGAGAACATGTGGTGTTAGGTTTTCTGTTCCTGCATTACTTTGCTGAAGATAATGGCTTCCAATTCCAGCCATGTCCCTGCAAAGAACATGACCACATTCCTTTTTATAGCTGCATAGTATTCTATGTTGTATATCTATCACATTTTCTCTTATCCAGTCTATCACTGATGGGCATTTAGGTTGATTCCATGTCTTTGCTATTGTGAATGGAATCTCAAAAAACAACTGCTAGACCTAGTAAATGAATTTGGTGAGGTCACAGAGCACTGGGTAAATTTACAAAAATCTATAGTGTTTCTATATACTCACAATGATTAATTGAAAATAAAAATTTAGCAACAATACCATCTGCAGTACGATAAAACAAGCAAATACAGAATTAATCGAATGAGAGATGTATAAAATCTCTACCCTTAACACTACAAAACACTGCTGAGATAAATTAAGGAAGACCTGAATCAAAGAAAAAAATGCCATATTCATGGATTAGAACAATTATCTATTTTCCTAAATTTGCTGACAGATTCAATGAAATCCCAATCAATATTCTAACAAGATTTTAAGAAGAAATTGACAATTTGATTTTATAATTTATATAGAAATGCAGAGGATGTAGAATAACCAAAACAATTTTGATAAAGAAGAATAAAGTTGGAGGACTAACATAATAAACTGATTTCAAGATGTATTGTAAACTTACAGGAATAAAGGTAGTGTAGTTTTGGCATAGGGATAAGCAAATAGTTCAATAGAACAGAATAGAGTCATGAAATTAACCCATATATATGGTCAACTAATTTTGAACCAAATCACTAAGTCAACTCAATAGGAAAGTAAATCTTTTCTAATAAATGGTGCTGGAAAAACTGGAATCTGTGAGGAAAAAAACAAATCCAAAATAAAACCCAAAACATCAATTCCCTCCTTATGTTATATACAAAAATAATGTAAGATAGGTCATGGCCCTAAATGAAATAGACAGAATCATAAAAATTCAAGACTACTTAGGAGAATATTTTCACACCTTTTGGACAGAAAAATATTTCTTAACTGAGACACAAAAGAACTAATTGTAAGCTTCATCATGATATATTGACTTTATCAAAATTTAAAAAGTATGTTCATTGAGTAGATGGATTATTAGCAGAGGCTGCGAAGGGTAGTAGGGGGTAAGGATAATTAATGAGTACAAAAAATAGTTAGAAAGAATGAATAAGACCTACTATTTGATAACACAATAGGCAGACTACAGTCAATAATAACTTAATTGTGCATTTTAAAATAATTTAAAGAGTGTAAGTGGATTATTTGTAACTCAAAAGATAAATGCGGAGGGGATGAAAACCCCATTCCCCATGATGTGGTTATTTCACATTGCATGCTTGTGCAAAAAAAAATCTCATGTACACCATAAATGTATACACCTACTATGTACCCATACATTTTTTTAAAATTAAAAAAGAAATCTGCTCATTAAAAGATACTATTAAGAAGATAAAGGCAACTAAAGGTATTAGAAATTTTTTTTTAAAAAGAAAGTAGATGAACCACTTGTATCCAGAACATATAAAGAACACCTACAGTTTAACAATAAAAAGACAAACAACCCAATAAAAAATGGGCAAAAATAATGATTTTTGACCTAAATATCACTCCTTATATAAAAGTTAAGTCAAACGGATAACAAACCTAAATGTAAAATGTAAAAGTACAAAACTTTTAGAAAAATACAGAAGAAAATATTTAAGATACAGCTGTGCAAAGAATTCTTAGACTTTATACCAAAAGCTCAATCCCCAAAAAGAAAATCTGATAAAACTAGATCTCACCAAAATTAAAAAGTTTTGCTCTATAAAAGACCTTTATAAGAGAAAGAAAAGACACGCTATGAACTGAAAGAAAATATCTGCAGACCACATATCCAACAAAAGACTAATAGCTACAACATACTGAAGAGCTTTCATACAACATGGATGACCCCTGAGGACCCTTGAGGACATTATGCTAAGTGAAATAAGTCAGTCACAAAAAGGGAAATACTGTATGATTTCACTTATGTGTAATATCTAGAATAGTCAGATTCATAGAAACAGAAAGTAGAATGTTGGTTGTCAGGGACTGGAGGAAGGAGCAAACGGGAGAGTGTTTAATGTGTATAGAATGTCAGTTTTGCAAGAAGAAAAAGTTCTGGAGATTGGTTACGTAACAGTGTGAATATACTTAACACTACTGAACTTTACACTTAGAAATGGTTAGCATGTTAAATTTTATATTATGTGTTTTTACCACAATAAAAATTATTTTTAGTATTTATTTATTTATATATTTTTGAGACAGAGTCTCACTCTGTTACCCAGGCTGGAGTGCAGTGGCACCATCTCGGCTCATTGCAGCCTCTGCCTCCTGGGTTCAAGCAATTCTCCTGCCTTGGTCTCCCAAGTGAGCCAGTTAACTTTGTATTTTGAGTAGAGATGGGATTTCACCATACTGGCCAGGCTGGTCTTGAACTCCTGGCCTCAAGTGATCCGTGCTCTCTTTGGCCTCCCAAAGTGCTAGGATAACAGGTGTGAGTCCCTGCTCCTGGCCATTTTTTATTTTAATTTTTTACTGGTTTATTTTCATGATGTTTTCTGACAGAGGATTGATACAATCTTTTTTTAAAAATGTATTATTTATTTTAAGTTCCAGGGTACATGTGCAGGATATGCAGGTTTGTTACATAGGTAAATGTGTGTCTTGGTGGTTTGTTACACCTATCAACCCATCATGTAGGTATTAAGCCTAGCATGCATTAGCTCTTTTCCCTAATGCTCTCCCCTAATGCTCTTTTAGAGTGGCTAAAATTAAATGTCCTGATATCACTGATAAAGAGGACACTGTTGGTTAGAGAATGAAATTACAGATAATAGTCCCTTCTTTTTTCTTTTTATTTTCTTTTTTATTTTTTTCTAAACCATTTCACATTTCTGAAGTAGCCCCCTCTTATTCACAGTTTCAGTTACCCATGGTCAACCTTGGTCTGAAAATATTAAATGGAAAATGTCAGAAATAAGCAATTTGTAAGTTTTAAATTGCACACCATTCTGAGTAACATGGTGAAATATCCTGCCACCCTGCCCAGGATGTGACTCATCCCTTTGTCCAACATGTCCATGCTGTAGATGCTTCCTGTCTGTTAGTCACTTAGTAGCCCTCAGGGTTATCAGACTGTTGCGTATCTCAGTGCTTGTGTTCAAGTCATCCTTGCATTACTAAATAATGGCCCCAGAGTGCAAGAGTAGAGATGCTGGCAATTTGGATATGACATAGAGAAGCCGTAAAATTCTTCCTTTAAGTGAAAAGATGAAAGCTCTTAAGTTAATAAGGAAAGAAATAAGGTTGCTAAGATCTATGATAAAAATGAATATTCTGTCTGTAAATTGGGAAGAAGGAAAAAGAAATTCATGCGTAGTATATATAGGGCCTGGTACTATCCTTGGTTTCAGCTATCTCCTGGGGCTCTTAAAACATGTATGCCCCCTCGGATACTGTACTGTACTGTAATCATTTTAGAGAACTATTTGATAGTCTGTTATAAACATACATTCTTAAAAAAAAAATTCTTTTTAAGGGATAGTGTCTCACTTTGTCACCCAGGCTGGAGTACGACGACTCGATCATATCTCTCTGCAGTGTCCAACTCCTGTCCTCAAGTAATCCTCCTGTCTTGGCCTCCCAAAATGCGGCATTATAGGCATAAACCACCACAACCAGCCTCCAACATACATTCTTATAAACAGCTGAGTCATGGCTCAGCTATTTCCCTCCTAGATGTTCATGCAAGAAAAATAAAAAATATTTTCGTGAAAGACTTGCACACAAATGTACATAGCAGCTTTTTTCATAATTACCAAAAACTTAACAACCCAGATGTTCATTAATAAGAGAATAAATGAACAACTTTGTATTTTTAAAAAGGCTTTGTACTTTTCCAAGTGGTCTCCCTGGGAAGGTACATGCTTATTCTAACAATAAGATCCCGTGGTTCAGAAAAATTTTGGAGCTGATTTTGGAAGCTGTAGCATATTTTCTTGATGTACATTTTCAAAGGTATCAAATTTCTGTCTTTTAATAACAGGTTTAAATTTTGGAAACAGGCCAACATTATTCAAAGAGGACCAGGCTCAGTGGCTCACACCTGTAATCCCAGTAATTTAGGAGGCCAAGGTAGGAGGATCACCTGAGGTCAGGAGTTTGAGACTAGCTTAAGCAACATAGCAAGACCTTGTCTCTACAAAAAATTTTAAAAGTTAGTCAGATGTAGTGGAGAGCACCTGTAGTCCCAGCTATTCAAGATGCTGAAATGGGAGGATATCTTGAGCCCAGGAGTTGGAAGCTACAGTGAGCTATGATTGCACAACTATACTCCAGCCTCGGTGAAGAGCAAGACTCAAAAAAAAAATTATTCAACGAGAAATTGGGTGTATCTATTGATTAAAGAAAGAGGTGTGGTTCTCAATCTTTGTCACATTAGTATGACCTGAGAAACCTGAAAAATTAGAATGCCCAGGTGTTCCAACTTAATTGGTTTAGGATGGGGCCAGTTGTTGGTATTTTGTTAAAGCTCCCCAAAGGAGTCCAATAAAACTAAGGCCTAATCTTTTTAGTTGCTCACTTCTTGTTGATGTTTTTTTTTTTTTTTTTTTTTTTTTGAGATGGAGTCTCGCTCTGTCGCCCAGGCTGGAGTGCAGTGGCCGGATCTCAGCTCACTGCAAGCTCCGCCTCCCGGGTTTAGGCCATTCTCCTGCCTCAGCCTCCTGAGTAGCTGGGACTACAGGCGCCCGCCACCTCACCCGGCTAGTTTTTTGTATTTTTTTAGTAGAGACGGGGGTTTCACCGTGTTAGCCAGGATGGTCTCGATCTCCCGACCTTGTGATCCGCCCGTCTCGGCCTCCCAAAGTGCTGGGATTACAGGCTTGAGCCACCGCACCCGGCCCTTGTTGATGTTTTTTAACCCACACAGCTGAAAGCCATACTACACTACCACATACTGTAACTTAGCCTTCACTAGCTTCCTTATAGCTAACACCTCTGATGTATATATTACCATGGTAATAAATGCCTAAGTTGTTTTTCAGGATCTTGGGGGCAGCCCTTGCCCAGTTTGAGTGCAGCTGAAATCACTGACCCTTCAAATGGGCCTGTGCAAATGCCGAAGAGGTGACCTTCTGGCATCAGAGGACCATAAACTCCTCTCTCAGATCATGCTAATGCCATTATTTCCTGAATACGTTTTCTATGAAAAGCCATGAACCCTGACTATGCTTGTGCAAATCATCGATTACATTATTTTTCCCCACTGCCAATCACCTTTCCCCATGCCTTAGATCACTCCACTTCTTTACCCCATAAATATCCCTGAGCCCTAACTTCCAGGCAATAGATTTGAGAGCTGTTCTCCCATCTCCTCACTGGGCTGCCCTGTGAAAAAATCTTTCTCTACTGCAAAACTCATCACCTCAGTGATTGGCTTCTTGCACCACAGGCAGAACAAGCCTGGTTCAGTATTGCTAATATGCAGCCAAGGTTGAAAACCATGGCTGGGAGCTGAGGTTAATTTTCTTCTATGGTTTATAAACTGACTTCTAAAGGCAGCTCCTAAAAAGGGGTCTCCTCACATTCTCTGAGACTACAGCATTGTAGGAATAAATGTACAGTCTCCCAAGATGGCTGTTTTGAAGAACAATTCCCATTTGGATGTATAAATTCTAGTGTGTTTTCAAACAAACGCTTGCCTCTTTATCTTACAGATATGCTAGAGGGACAATAAATGTAAAAGATCTAGTTGACTCTCCTACTTCCCTTCAAATTAATTCAGATGATTAAATATATAATTTTCAAAAATATATTTTTATTTTTCTAAGGCAAACTTAGTAAAATTATTCTTTACTATTTCAGTTTGTGGTGATGAAAAATATACAAAAGATATATGTATATTAAATAGCTATAAAGGATATACATATTAAAGATATAGTTTGGTCATGAAAAAATATAAAAGACAGTTATAGATATACAGATTAAAAGGTACAGTTATGAACCTTTTATACATGAAGAACATGTATATAAGATATAGTTACAAGGAAAAACTACATGTATATGTGTAAAAGAGAAAGTTATAAAGAATAACTATTAATAATAACACAATTTAGTCATGAAGTCTTTGCCCATGCCTATGTCCTAAATGGTATTGCCTAGGTTTTCTTCTAGGGTTTTCATGGTTTTAGGTCTTACATTTAAGTCTTTAATCCATCTTGAGTTCATTTTTGCATATGGTGTAAGGAAGGGGTGCAGTTTCAGTTTTCTGCATATGGCTAGCCAGTTTTCCCAACACCATTTACTAAACAAGGAATTCTTTCCCCATTGCTTGTTTCTGTCAGGTTTGTCAAAGATCAAATGTTTGTAGACGTGTGGTGTTATTTCTGAGGCCTCTGTTCTGTTCTCTTGGTCTATATATCTGTTTTGGTACCAGTACCATGCTGTTTTGGCTACTGTAGCCTTGTAGTATAGTTAGAAGTCAGATAGCCTGATGCCTCCAGTTTTGTTCTTTTTGCTTAGGATTGTCTTGGCAATGTGGGCTCTGTTTTGGTTCCATATGAAATTTAAAGTCGTTTTCTCTAATTCTGTGAAGAAAGTCAATAGTAGCTTGATGGGGATAGCACTGAATCTATAAATTACTATGGGCAGTATGGCCATCTTCACGATATTGATTCTTCCTATCCTTGAGCATGGAATGTTTTTCCATTTGTTTGTGTCCTCTCTTATTTCCCTGAGCAGTGGTAAAAGCCAAAATTGACAAATGGGTTCTAATTAAACTACAGAGCTTCTGCACAGCAAAAGAAACTATCATTAGAGTGAACAAGCAACCTATAGAATGGAAGAAAATTTTTGCAATCTATCCACCTGACAAAGGGCTAATTCCAGAATCTACAAGAACTTAAACAAATTTACAAGAAAAAAACAACCCCATTAAAAAGTGGGTGAAGTATATAAACAGTCACTTCTCAAAAGAAGACATTTATGCCGCCAACAAACATATGAAAGAGAGCTCATCATTACTGGTCATTAGAGAAATGCAAATCAAAACCACAATGAGATACCATCTCATGCCATTTAGAATGGCGATCATTAAAAAGTCAGGAAACAACAGATGCTGGAGAGTACGTGGAGAAATAGGAACACTTTTATACGGTTGGTGGGGGTGTAAATTATTTCAACCATTGTGGAAGACAGTGTGGTGATTCCTCAAGGATCTAGAACCAAAAATACCATTTGACCCAGCAATCCCAATACTAGGTATATACCCAAAGGATTATAAATCATTCAACTATAAAGACACATGCACACATATGTTTATTGCAGCACTGTTCACAATAGCAAAGACTTGGAACCAACCCAAATGTCCAACAATGATAGACTGGATAAAGAAAATGTGGCACATATATGCCACGGAATACTATGCAGCCATAAAAAAGGATGAGTTGATGGCCTTTGCATGGACATAGATGAACCTGGAAACCATCATTCTCAGCAAACTAAGACAAGAACAGAAAACCAAACACCACATTTTTTCACTCATAAGTGGGAGTTGACAAATGAGAATACATGGACATAGGGAGAGAAACATCACACACCAGGGCATGTCAGGGGTTAGGGGGCAAGGGGATGGATAGCATTAAGAAAAATACCTAATGTAGATGACAGGTTGATGGCTGCAGCAAACCACCATGGTACGTGTATACCTATGTAACAAACCTGCACATTCTGCACATGTTTCCCTGACCTTAAAGTATAATTTTTAAAAATTTAAAATAAATAAAAATAAAAATCACATTATTAATCATAAAATAATAATAATAATACAATTATCTGTTTCATCTCTTTAGAAAATTCCATACTGACAAATTGCAGTCAGATCTGAAGCACTTTCATAGTGCATCAGTGCAATTTCTTTCATGATAATAAGTTGGGAGCTTGGAAATTGGTGAGCTACTTGAAATGCCCTTGGGTCAGACCAAAATGTGCATGCTGGCTGACCCCCCTGAAGCTAGGTCAAAAAACGGCCTGGGAAAATGAAGCAGTTTTTGATGACCTACTTCAGGCAGCCAGTGTGCAGAGCCAAACAACAGGCTGGATTTGAGAGATCGATTTTCAACAGCTGCTGCAGGAATGCAGTGCTGATCTGCACATGCCAAGTCAGCTGCCACATCTACCTCACCTGTGCTCAGCACCATGCATGGTGTTTGGCATGCAGAAAGATGAGTCACACATGTTCCTGCCCTCCAAGCTGCTCCCAGTCCTCTGGGAAGGGACTTGAAAAGCAGGGAGAAAACCTTTCTTTTTGAGGCTTTCCTACTAGACACCTGACTATTTTGGTCTCCAGCCATGTCCATGGTAGACAGAGGCAGTAATGATGACAGTTATCATGAAGAAGAGGAGGAGGAAGACCACATGATAGTCACAAGGTTATTTATCATTGATTGAGTGTGTGGTGTGGGTCGGGCCCTGTAAAGTACTTTAAAGCTGAGGACTAAGCTCTGATTTTTTTTTTTTTATCTTGCCCAAATTTCTATCTAAGGGGTCTGGGGAGTCATTCCCCACAAACCATAAATTCTCATCAGATGGATTTTATTTAACCATATATATTGTGACTTACTTTCCAATCTGACTCTGGCATAACATTACACGACAAAGAAGAAAGTCAAAATATTTTACCCCAAAACATGTTTCTTTGCCATGTTTTGAAATGGTCCCTCAAAGCTGTCCTCTGTCAGGGGAAATGTGCACCTGTAAAGAATCTCTATTAACACAGCTAGATCTTTTTCTTCCAGGCTCTCCCAATCCCGAAGAGATTAAGTAAGAGTCTAGCACCTTTTAAAGGTCTGAAGAGGAAATATTTGTCATCTACTATCTCTAAGGGCAGCCGCTGCAAGACTTCAAAAGAGCCTTGGTCTCCACAATCTTCTATCTTAACCTGATCATTTCTTTTCTATTGATCCCAGGTCTTTAGACAAACTCAATCAATTGTCAATCAGAAAATGTTTAAATTTACCTATAGCTTGGAAGTCCCCATTTTGAGCTGTCCTGCCTTTCTGGAGCAAACCAATGTATTTCTTAAATGTGGTTGATATCTCATGGCTCCCTAAAATGTATAAAACCAAGCTGCACCCCGACCACCTTGGGCACATATTCTCAGGACCTCCTGAGGGCTGGGTAATGGTAACTCATATTTGGCTCAGAATAAATCTCTTTAATTATTTCACAGACTTTGACTCTTTTCTTGACAAACTCATTACTACCTTTATTGTTTCCATGGGTTAGTTATTAGTACCACCATTTTACAAAAGAAGAAACAGAAGCTCAAGTTAAGTAACTTGGCTACATTGATACATGGATCCAACCTGAGTTCACATGGGAGAATCTAGGGCTAACTCCAAGTCTCAGTTTTCACATCTGTATTAGTCCATTGTCAAGCTGCTGTTAAAGACATACCCAGGACTGGGTTATTTATAAGGAAAAAGAGGTTTAATGGACTCACAGTTCCACATGGCTGGGGAGGCCTCACAATCATGGTGGAAGGCGAAAGGCACGTCTTACATGGTGGACGAGAGAACGAGAACCAAGCGAAAGGGGTTTCTTCTTAAAAAACCATCAGATCTCATGAGACTTATTTACTACCAGGAGAACAGTATGGAGGAAATAATCTACATGATTCAATTATCTCCCACTAGGTCCCTCCCACAACATGTGGGAATTCTGGGAGCTACAATTCAAGGTGAGATTTGGGTAGGGACACAGCCAAATCATATCAACATCTATAAAACCAAAATCACATCTGCCCACCACTGCAAAATTGGTATGAGACTTCAAGATATCCTTAACTTTGCTCTATTATTGAATGAGAGTATCTCGGGGGGGCTCTCTTTTCCCAGGAAACCCCTAATCAGGGGGTAATTGCTCTTTAACAGCTGAAGTTGCTCAATGTTTTTCTAATTGCACATGGAGGTTAAAAAAAGAAAACCCAGAACCTTCTTAATGTTTGACCAAGTTGCAATCACCAAATCAAGTTCTGTGCAGCCATCACCCCATCAACTGAGCCTGAACACTTCTTAATGATAGATACATTCTAAAGGCTTTACCACAGTAGGAAAATTAATCTTTTTTTGTACTATACCCCTATCAGGCCAGGGAAATTAATCTTAACGTAGGCATAAAAATTCCCCAACCCTCGTGTTTCTTTGGCTATTTTCCTTAGTATAAATTGCAAATCACATCATTTTCTTCTTCATCCTGTGAAGAGAAATTATAGCCCAATTCTGGGCTAGTGCAACCCACTAACTATAGAAGTAGCCACATTGTGTATGTACCAGACATGCTCATGTGAGCAAAGCTCCCCACCTGGGCCAGGAGAAGGAAACAGATGAGACCCATGACTGCTGCAAAGATGCCTGGCCGGCAGGGCTTTCTGACAGCAGTTTGGGATTAAAGGCTGCAGTGAGCCATGCGTCCTTGCCAAACACTTGCTCTTTTACCTCAGCTAAAATGGCAGATTTACTAAGGTAACCATATACTTTTGGGAATGAAAGATGGCTCTGTTAGTCATGTAAGAACAATAGCTGCAAACTAGACTGTCCCAGTGACATAATTTTTCTGTGTCCCCACCCAAATCTCAACTTGAATTGTATCTCCCAGAATTCCCACATGCTGTGGGAGGGACTCAGGGGGAGGTAATTGAATCATGGGGGCCGGTCTTTCCTGTGCTCGTCTCGTGATAGTGAATAAGTCTAATGAGATCTGATGGGTTTATCAGGGGTTTCTGCTTTTGCTTCTCTCTCATTTTCTCTTGCCACTGCCATGTAAGAAGTGTCTTTCACCTCCTGCCATGATTCTGAGGCCTCCCTAGCCATGAAGAACTGTAAGTCCAGTTAAACCTCTTTTTCTTCCCAGTCTCAGGTATGTCTTTACCAGCAGAGTGAAAGAAGACTAATACACCCAGATAAACTGGACACGTGGTCTCCTTAGGTTTAGGAAAATACCACTGATATAAGGTGCAATGGGCTGAAATTTTGCATCCACTCAAAATTCATATGTTGAAACCCTAATCCCAATGTGATCATATTTGAAGGAAGAGTTTTTGGGAAGTAATTAATTCATGAAGTTAGGGCCCTCACTAATGGAATTAGTGCCCTTTTAAAAAGAGAGCAGAGAGTGAACTAACTCTCTATTGGCCATATGAGGGTATAGTGAGGAGACAGCCATATGGAAACCAGGAATTAGGCCCTCACCAGACATTGTATCTGCCAGCACCTTGATCTTGAACATCCTATCTTGCAGAACCCTGAGAGATTTATGTTGTTTAAGCCACCTACTTCATGGTCTTTTGTTTTAGCTGACTAAGACACAACAGAAGGCTGCAAGAAAATGTTGAGATGGCAGATCTGGCAGAACCAGGAACAAATATGCTAGCTTCTGTTTACACGAAGACAAATGTTTGCAAAAAAAAAAAAAAAAAAATTGGAAGAATTCAACTAACAGTTCAAAATACTTATCTAAATGCCTCCACCCTCCACCCTCTGCAAGGCATGCTGTAAAGACTCATAATAACGTTTATAGAGCACTGAGATGTACCTGACCAGAAAGTGTACTCATTAACATTAGCCAAAAATATTATTGGAGGAAGGGGTGAGAAGAACAGTATCAGTAGTAGCATTAGTCATGGCAGGAGTAATAGCAGTAGTCATAGTGGCATCGTGCTGTGGGAGAGGAGTGTAAGCAGAAGGCCTCACCAAGAGACCAGAGCTGGTCAACATGAGCAACCTAGTCATCTGGGGGAGGAGCAGGAATGTGAGGGCAGGAGCAGGCTGCAACAGAGTGGAGGTGGGATGCAGTGGGATCCTTTGCAGTTTGGGTTTGCAAATTTAGCCTTCAAGAGGCAACATGAAATGGGCATCCAACAGATCTGGAATTAAAGACTGACTTGTCACCAACGAGCAATGAGAATTTGGCCTTGTCATCTGAATTCCCTGACCCCTGGGCTCCTCATCCATGAAATGTGAAGGATAATGGGCACTTCCTACGGTTGCAGAGAGGATTAAATGACTGCATGTAGCCAAGCCTGGCACAAAGGAGTTGTTCAGCAAAGTACTGTCCCATCCCTGGAACTTCTTATATCATGAGGGAAAAACTGTGGGAGGCACAATTGAGAAAAAACTCACGTACTGTGCACTCTTTTTTGAAACCATGATTTTTTTATAACTACACTGAGCACACAGCTTAGAAAGCCACTTTTAAAGAAAACAAAATCTAAAGTACATTAAACCATAGACATCATACATTAATTTCTACTTTAGTCTTAATCAAAGGCTTTGCTAGGGTTTGCCTTTATAAATCCAACACTTCCTCCTCACTTGGAGGCCAACCCCTGCCCACAGCATCCTCTCAGCTCTGCATGCTCCCCATGTGTTGAGGCCTGCATCAGACCGCAGGGTACAAGGTATGGCAGGTGCTCATGGACACGCAGGATAGTGTGGGGGCTGGAAATGGGTGGGGAGAGCTAGAATCTGCCAAAATCTCCATTTCTTTTCTTTTGCCTTCTGGAATTTCCAGATTGGAAGTAGTCCACTGTGGCCCTCTAACTGTGAGATCATATGTTAACTCTCCAGAGATTGTTCTAGGAGTCACTTTTCCAATCTCTTATCTTTCTTAGAGGTGGGAGAAGAGTTTTTCTGGTTCTCAAAGCAGTGTTCACTCCAAAATTCTTCCTCACCAAATTCTCTTCACCCTCTAGACCCTTTGTGTCCTTCTTGTAGTTAAGAGGTCTTCAAGGTCATGCTACAGATTTTCAAATATTTTTTGTGAAAATATGCATCTTGATAGCCTACTGAAAGTTGATAATGTTATTTGATAAACATTTATTGTGGCACCTCAATCAAAATTTCAAAATTAGTATATTGTTGCAGAGGAAATTCTACATTGAGAAATAACTTGTACTTTCAAATATCCTCAGAAAGGGAATACATTAAGTCCAGGAAGAGGAAAGAAAAGGAGAAAAATACTGAAGATTTATTACCATCCACTGTGTCCTGGGCACTGTGCTTGGTGTTACTACGCATGTAGTGGGAATCCTGCCTGCATGGAGCTCAGGTTTGGGTATGCTGCTGAGGGAAAACAGGTGACAGATACTCTACTACATAGGGGCTCTGTTTCCAATTAAAGCGTAGGCATTGTCTTAGTCTGTTTTTGGTTGCTATACCAAAATATAGCAACCAAATATAGCCTCAACTGAGGCTGAGTCATTTATAAAGAAAAGAGGTTTTACATAAATATAAAATGGAATGAGAAAAGGAAAAAAAAAAAAAAGAAAAAGAGGTCTATTTGACTCATGATTCTGGAGGCTGGGCAGTCCAAGAAGCATGGCACCAGCATCTTCTCTGCTTCTGGTGAGAGCCTCCTTCTGCTTTACAATGTGGCAGAAAAGCAGAAGGGGAAGTGGGTATATGAGAAAAAGGGATGAAACACAAGGAGCAGCCCCACTTTATAACAACTCACTCTCATAGTAATTAATCCAATACTGCAAGAGTGAGAAATTTATTAATCCATTTATGACAGCAGAGCCCCCATGACCCAAACACTTCTTAAAGGCCTAACTACCCTTCAGTACCATTCTCTGAAAAAAAATTTTTTTGAGTCAGGGTCTCTCTCTGTCACCCAGTCTGGAATACAGTGGTATAATCATGGTTCACTGAAGCTTTGACCTCCTGGACTCAAGTGATCCTCCCACCTCAGCCTCTTGAGTAGCTAGGAACACAGGCACATGATACCACACCCAGGCTAATTTATTTTTTGTTTTGATCATGAGTCAAATAGACCTCTTTTTCTTTTTCTTTTTTTTCCTTTTCTCATTCCATGTTATATTTATGTAAAACCTCTTTTCTTTATAAATGACTCAGCCTCAGGTATTTTGGTTTAGCAACCAAAAACAGACTAAGACAATGCCTACGCTTTAATTGGAAACAGACATGGGGTCTCGCTATGTCGCCCAGGCTGGTCTCAAACTCCTAGGCTCAAGTGATCCTCCTGCATCAGCCTCCCAAAGTGTTGGGATTATAGGTGTGAGCCACCATGCCCAGTCTGTTTTATTTTTCTATACGTTTTAGAGATATGGTCTTGCTCTGTTGCCTGGCTGGAGTGCAATGGCACAGTCATAGCTCACTGTAACCTTGAACTCCTGGCCTCAAGCAATTCTTTCACTTTGGTCTCACAAAGTGCTGAGATTACAGGTATGAGTCAGGGTGCCTGGCCTGTCAGTATTATTACATTGGCAATTAAATTTCAACATGAGTTTTAGCGGAGACAAATTGAGCCATGGTATTGCCCCTGGCCCTCCAAAACTCATGTTCTCCCAATGCAAAATATATTCATCTCATCCCAAGACTCTCAAAGTCTTAACTTGTTTCAGAACCAACTCAAAAGTTCAAAGTTCACAGTCTCATTTGTGACTCAAGGCAAACTCTTTCTAGTTGTGAGCCTGTAAAATTAAAAACAAGCTATCTACTTCCAAGATACAAATAATGGTGGGAGAGACATAGGGTACACATTTTCATTTCAAAAGGGAGAGACACACACAAAAAAATTAAAAAGGTGTGATCTGCCCAAAGTCTAAAACCCAGCAAGGCAGATAATAAATCTTAAAGCTCCAGGATAATCTACTTCATGAGCCATCTCGTGGATAAACTGGGGCAAGGGGTAGGCTCCCAAGACCCCGGGCAGCACTGCCCCCATGGTTTTGCTGGGTACAGCTCACTTGGCTGTTCTCCCAGATGGGAGTCCAGTGCCTGTAGCTCTCTCAGATGAGTGTTTCAGGCTGCCGGTGGCTCTATCCTTCTGGAGTTCTGGCAGTAGCCCCACTCTTATAGCTCCATTAGGCATTGCTCTGGTAGGGACTCTCTGTGGTGGCTTCACCCCTGTGGCAGGTTTTTCCCTGGGCCTGCAAGCTGTTTGATACATCTTTTGAAATCTAAATGTAAGTTGCCATGACCCCAAAGCCCATGCACTCTCTGTACCTTTAGAGTCAGCACCACGTGGACCACTGTCAAGGCATATGTCTTGTGCCTTCTGGAGCAGTATCATGAGCCACCTCTGGACCTGCTTGAGCCATGGTGTGTTGCTGCCAAGGTTTACAGTTTATACCTTTTTGATGAACAGGTTGAGTTGCATGTGGGGCCATTTGAGCAACAGATGGGGTGACCGAGTGCTGGACTGGAATTTGGGGAGCAGACATACAAGGAGCAGACACTTGAGGCAGTGTAGGACAATAAGCAGGGAGCTCTTTCTGCCCTCCAGGCCCTCACATTCTCAGCCTATGATGAGACGGCCAACCTCAAAGATCGGAAATGCCTTCGGGGCCATTCCATCATTGTTCTAGGATTAGCACCTGGCTTCGTTTTAGCCATGCTAGTTTCTTAAAAAATTGTCTCTGGGTTATACCTTCTCCTAAAAACGCTCTTACATTCTCCACCACTTGGCCAGGTTGCAAATTTTCTAAATCTTTTTGTTCTGCTTCCCTTTTCTCTAGCAGCTAACTGTAAGCAGTTAAAAGTAAATATGCAGCGGCCTGAGTGCTTTGCTGCTTAGAAATTTCTTCCACAAGATATGCTATTCTGTCACTCATGAGTTTGGCCTTTCACAAAGTCCTAGGACATGGACATGATGCAGCCATGTTCTTTGCTACTGTGTAACAAAGATGACTTTACTCCAGTTCCCAGTAGGATAGCCTTCATTTCTATCTGAGACATCATCAAAATGGTCTTTACTGTCTACATTTCCATCGGCATTCTGGTTATGACCACTCACCAATCTTTAAGAAGTTCCAGACTTCCTTTGTCAGTCTTCTTATCTTCTGAGTTCTTACTAGAAGTGCCCTTAATGCTCTGTTTATGGCAATATAGGCTTTTTCTTTTCTTTTCTTTTTTTTGAGATGGAGTCTCCTTCTGTCACCCAGGCTGGAGTGCAATGGTGCAATCTCGACTCACTGCAACCTCCCCACACCCCCAGGTTCAAGCGATTCTCCAACCTCATCCTCCTGAGAAGCTGGGATTACAGGCTTGTGCCACCACACCCCACTAACTTTTGTATTTTTTTGTAGAGATGGGGATTCACCATGTTGGCCAGGTTGGTCTTGAACTCCTGACCTCAAGTGTCAGGAGTTCAGCCCGCCTCAGCCTCCCAAAGTGTTGGAATTACAGGTGTGAGCCACCGTGCCTGGCCAATATGGGCTTTTTCTAGCCTGCCTCTCCAAATGATTCCAGCCTCTACCCATCACCTCTGAAACTGCTTATACATTTTCACAGTTTCAGATATATTTATAGCAATGTCATAGCAATGATCCCGATTTTCTTAGTCCCTTTTGCATTGCTATAACACAATACCACAAACTGGGTAATTCATAAAGAAGTTAAATTTATTTCCTACAGTTCTTGAGGCTATAGAGTCCATGGTCAAGGGACTGCATCTGATGAGGGCCTTATTGCTGCATGGAAACATGGCAGAAGGCGGCACATGGTGAAAGGGTAAGAGCATGCCAGCTCAGGTTTCTCTTCTTCTTATAAAGCCACCAGTCCCATCTTTGGGGGGGACACCCTAATAACTTTAATTCTAATTACCTCCCAAAGGCCCCACCTCCTATCAACATATCATTTTGGGGGTTAAATTGCCAACACATGAAATTCAGGGGACACATTCAAACCACAGCAGACATAAATAGATAAAGATTGATGGATTACCAGAGTGGCATGAGAGAAGCAAAACTGCATCAGAAGATAAAAGAAATTTTGAGAGAAAAATTATTAAACACAAGATTGGTCAGACACAATGAGATGGACTTGGCAACAATGCCTGAGGACACTGGAGGGACACTGAGGCACAGGAGGACAGGAAACAATCCTAGATCTTCTTGGCCTCATCATGGCAGCAGGCTATGGATGCCCTAAGGCTCAAGCAGAGCTAAATAAGTATAAAAAACATACCCAAAACTTTTCTACCTGCTGCATTTCAGGATTTCGTCAGAGTTCACCCTCTCTACTACCCGCTCTTCCTCTCCCTGTCACCATAACAACCACATCCTATAACAAGTGGCAGAGCCATTATCAGGAAAAATAGAAAAAGCAAGCCTGCCTAATGACTCTCCCATTCAATTTAGCCTCAGATTTCCTGTTCTCACTCTCCCCATGAGCTTTCAGTATCTTGAGATGGATGACACCTGCCTGGGAATCGCTGGAAGGTTTCCAGCTGGATCTGGGCTTTGTTCTACATGTGAGGACAAGATCAGGAGTGTTTCTTGGACTCCTTTCAAGTATAAACTTGACTAAAAATGGTGAAAATTTTTAAGACAAAAGGAAAGGCACATGTTCTTTTTTAGTCCATAAGGAAATGCAGAAGGACAGTGGGTTGTATCCCGGGCGGCATAGTGAGAAGAAAACAGTTTTCTAAGCACATTGGCCTCCAGACCCTTACTGCTTAGGTGGGGACCCCCTCCCCACTCCCCATCTGGTTGGAGACCCTTTCCAAGAGGACTGCCATCTCTAGAAGGATCACGAGGCCTGGAGTTCAAGAACAACCTGGGCAACATAATGAAACCCTGTCTGTTCCACAAAAAAAAAAAAGAAAAGCAAAGAAGAAAAGGAAACAGTACTGCCATTCCTGGTCTGCTTCGCATGCCAATTATCCCCATACCGAGTGTGAGTCATTGCGAACCGGCTGGACCTAAAACCTTATTTTAGACCCCGAAAAGGCAAGATTTAGAGATGTCCCATCTCTAAATTTCAGTCAGGGAAAAGATTAACTTGGAAGGAATTTAAAATGTAGCCTGAAATTAAGTCTCTTTTATTTTAATAACTTAGAAAATCTTTCTAGGGGTATGATTTGTAAGCAACTTGTATTACCTAACATTCTGTTCATACTCACTCTGTTGCCTGGTTTCCCTATTGCCAGTAAAAATCTAGTAATAGGCTATTAGTGTATATGTGAATTATCTTGCTCTTTAAATGATTAATCATTAATGCAACTTGAAGGGAAAACAATATAGCTACTTAATCTATTAAATGTAAAAATGGTAATTTCGTTCTCCTGTGAGAATTGTCTGTTGTCTCTTCGCATTTATGAAGTTCAAAAGCCCTTCCTGATTTCTTCTTTGCTTGTCTCTCTACCTGCATCATCAACCACTACACCTGCCCCCCAGAGCCTCTGAGCTTCAGGCTGACTCCCAGTCAGCACTGGCTCTGCTGGATCCCCTAGCCTGCCTTCCTTCATGGGGTGAGTCCAGTATTTGTCCTTTAAGGACCCTGCTATGTATCTGTTCCCTTTCCCTGACTATCTATCCCCACTTTGGGTCACCACTCTATCTTGTTCTTACCTTCACCATACCTTTTTAAACTGATGCTTGTTCATATTCCTGTGTCCCATAATGAGGATGCAAGTTGTTTCGGGCAACATCTGAGTCTTAACTATTTTTTTCTTTCCTGTGCTTAATACGGTACAGTTGACTCTTGAACAACACAGGTTTGAACTGTGTGGGTTCACTTATACATAAATTTTTTTCAACCAAATGTGGACCAAAAATACAGCATTCTTGGGATGTGAAACCCAAAAATACAAAGGGCCTACTTTTCCTACACTCGTGCAGGGCCGACGGCAGGACTTGAGTATGCACGGATTTTGATATACACAGGGTCCTGATACCGGTGCCCCGTGTATATTGAGGGACAACTGTCTACACAACAGGTAGTAAGGAAGTATGCAATAAATGTAAACTGAAGGAATGATGAACAGACAACCCTTGCAGGTCTTTTGATGGGCTACAGAGAACGGAACCAGGAGAATGGATCTTTTAAATTGTTCTCAATTTTCAGATTCACATAATCTCTTTTCCTTATGCTTCTACTAAAGCTAGTGTATATCCAAATGGATCAGTGTTCAAAATTCTCTTTTAAAAATGTTCACAGAGTACTAAACTTGTGTTCATTGGTATGATACTGTCAAAAAACAAGGTTACAACAAATTTAAAGATCTTAGTTAGCTTTTATTTGCAATTCTAGAATCAGGCAACATCTCGTTCCATAAAATAGAATGCGTCCTCTGATGAACTGAGCAGAGGAGCTTGGCTTTATAGACAGAAGAAGGCTGAGGAAAGCAGAAACAGAGAACAAAACACGGATTGATCATTTCAAAGTTGTTTTCCTTGTAAAGGTTAAAGCAGAAGGGACTTCCTTATCATGCCAGCTAAATCTGGCTTGTTTGGGGATTTGGGCATTATCGTGCTCTATCTTGTTTTCTCAGAAGTTCAGATAAACCAGCTGAGCGGTGGTGGCATGGAACTTCAGCATACGTGACTCCATTTTGGTTTGGTCTGTTGGACCTAGTGCAGGAGTTCAGTCCAAATCAACAGCCTTTAAATTTTATTTTACAATACAAATAAAAATAAAGGTTAACCATGCTTTCTTAACATAGAATGAGCTATTTAATCCTGGGCTCACATAAAGCACACTGCAGTAATACACAAGCAGATCAGTGGAACAGAAACAAGCCCAAAGACAGTATATTCCATTCATATTCGGACAATTCCAAATACAATGGAAATTTAGTGTTTAAAAACTGTTATTACAAATCAGTGAGGAAAGAACAGAGTGTTCAATCAATAGTCTTCAGATATCTGTCTCTTTATTTTGGAAAAAATGAAAGATCCCTTACTAATAACATACGTAAATACGAATTACAGAACTAAACATATAAAATGAAACTACGAGGGTATTAGAAAAAAATATAGAATGTTTGTATACTCCCAGAGTGGGGAAGGCCTTTCTAAGTGGGGCATGACATGGAGAGGCCTTAAAGGAAAAGATTGACAGATTTGACTATGTAAAAATGTAAAACCGTTACATAGCAAAATGTGTTACGAATAAATTTTTTAAAAATGAACAACAGATTAGGAGAAAATGTTTGCAAAACATATAACAAAAAAGTAATAATATCTAAATTACAGTTTATGAAACATTTTTACAATATAGAAACATTTTAAAAAGTTAAATAGAAAATGTACAGAGAAAAAAATAAGTGACTATTAAACATTGAAAAGCTACTCAACTAAAAATCAAAGAAATGCTACTTAATGTGATATTATTTTTCATTCACCAGAATTGGCAAGCTAATACAAGATTAATCACATTCATTGTTGGCAAGGGTATGAGCATTGTCATTTGCTCTTGTAGAAATGCAAATTTCATAAAGTATTTGGACAATAATTTGTTTAGCATTTATCAAAATTTTAAATGTACATACCTAGAAATTTAACTTGTGGAAGTATCTGTACCATTTAGTACAAGAATTTATATCCCCTCATTATGTGAAGTG
This sequence comes from Colobus angolensis palliatus, assembly GCF_000951035.1. Lineage (NCBI taxonomy): Eukaryota > Metazoa > Chordata > Mammalia > Primates > Cercopithecidae > Colobus > Colobus angolensis. Next base: position 3,279,708 of record NW_012116622.1, read on the forward strand.
CTGAAAAACTGGATTCAATTTAAGAACATAGCAAAAGAGTGAAGGTAAACAGAAAACAGTACATAAATGCAATGGAATACTACTCAGGTGTTCAAAAGCATGACACAAGTTGAAATACTAACATGGAATTTTGTCCACTATATAGAGTTAAATGAAAACAAAAACAGATTGAAGATCATGTACAGCAAATGGTACTATTTTTCCCCCTAAAAATTGTATCTCCTATATATATTCATTTATTTATAATGTGTGTATACATAATAAAAAGTCTGGAGGTATATTACTAAATTTTTACTTTTGGAAAAAGGGATGGACTGTGCTTGAAGGGGAGAAATCTTCACCTTTTACTTGATATACTTCTTTTTCTTTTTTTTAAGTTGAGCATATCTTCTTGTTTTTGTAAATAAGATACTTTTTAAAAAATATACACAATTTAGCTAGGCCTATTGTCTATTATGATGTCACCAGAGAAGAATGGCTTAACCACAGGAAAAGGGGACAGAGCAGGGTCCGGATGAACTCTCAGGGTCTACAAGTGCTAAAAGAGGAACAGAGGGAGGTAGAAGATGTTGCATTAATGAGACAGGGAAGAAGGACGTCCAGCACCTAGAACCAGGTGTTCAGGGACAATGGTGAGAAGTGACAGGTCAAGACAAGCTGCCAATGTCCATGATCCCAGAGATTTATAGGACATCTTCACCCCTAAGTGGCTGATGAAGAAAGCTGGCTGAAACATGGTTGATGGCAGCAAGAATCAGAAGCCCAGTCAAAAGCTTCAAGTGCAGGAAATGAGCCTCAGCGCATAAGGTGGAGCAGAGGGAGATGGCATTGACAAAAGAGAACCTTCTGAGGACATATAACCTCAAGTCAGGGAGAATCACAGGTCCACAGTTATAGGCCCAGAAAGAACAAGGCAGACTCCAGTTTTAGAACGGTGGTGAGATATCCATTCATGCATAACATGACTACTAGCCAGTGTGTGGAGCAGGGCCAAGTCTACATTTGACGGTCAGGAATTCTTGACTCTGGGTCGAGAAGGAGGAAAAGCAGGCAGCCTGGCAGGCATTGGTGTCGTTCAGGGCAACTGAGGAAACTACAGGCCTTGGCCTCTTGGTTGGCTCTCCAAAGCTGTATAGCTCAGAATATGTTTGGTCTAGACTGTGGATTTCAAAAAAAAAAACCCACAACACATTCTAAAGAAGTACTAGAAATAGTAGTGCCTCAAAGTGAGGGTTTCTAGAATTTCTGATATATAGTCCTCAGAATAGACTTCTTATTTTGAGGGTCATTAAGAATTGAGAGACTAGTCATGGTTGCACACACCTCCACATTAGGTCTGAGCTCATCAATCTTGATGGTTCTCTCTCCTGAACTCTCGTGAAGCCAATATCTACTTGCAGTTGATGGAGTATCGACAAAACAAAGTGCTGTCTTAGATTTATGATCTCCTTTATCATTCAGGGTAAGGAGATTCCAGAATTCAGAGTACTGTAGTTTTATCTGATGCATGGGACTAGATTACATGTTGAACTACATGATAGATGAAGCTGGAATTAATTAGTGTCAGTCTCATATAAATTGCTTATGATAAGTAACAGTGAAATCAAGGTAAGTAGATGTGATACATTACCATTCCCCTTCATTTAACCCAGCTGTGAGGTGGGACAGGAGGAAAACGCACCGCATATGCAAGAAAAATGGCAGCATTGGTGATAGATTCACATTAATTTCCTTTTGAGAATATTCAGGACATGCTCTCAGGAATCTAAAATTCATATTCAGTGTGTAAATCAGCTCTATGCTTTCATTTAAAAGCAATATCTGGTTTGTTCTATTTGGCAATAATATAACCCTTTATTTTAGCAATGCAAACTTGCAAGGAAAATTGGGAAATTCTCAACGATTAAAATATTCAAGTGATAACACCTTTCTAGCTAAGTTTTGAGTGAGATGAGCTTCCTCAGAGCATGGCAAACATGGCAGGAGGGAGGAGTCAGTGTTCTTTCTGACTTTGCTCATATGCATTCAGAAGTCAAAGCCAGGCCATCCCCAGGATGTACAGAATCAGATGTGATGATTAACTCCAAAATTTTTCTTAGTCACCGTGTCCCTGTTCTCTGCAAGGAATGAGGACTCAGTGACAAAGCAGAGAATGGTCCTGACCTAGAGAGGTTCCAATTTGGCAGAGCACCACTCTAGTGTGTCAAAGAGGACAAAGTGCTGGAGAGGGATTGGGAAAGGAGAAACTGCAAAAATCTAGTTTGCTAATTTTACCACCCACCTAAATGTAATGAAAGTACTTTTTAAATTTATTAAACGAACACAGATCTGCTAGGCCTGGGGTTAAATGCTAAGGACACCTGGTGAATGTCAAGAACTCTTCCCTGGAGAAATTCATCAGAGAGATAGACACCTAAACAAATAATGTGGAAGGTACAACAATAGAGAAAGGACAAAATATTATGGGAGTGCTTACAGGAATTGTGGATGTCCTCACTATGACATGACCCCAGGTTAGGCCTCAGAGTCGAGAAAAGGTCACCCTTCAGAGGAGGAAGAGTGTATGAGGCAGAGGGAACTACAAAAGCAAAGGCATAGTAGCCTGAAATATATGGACAGATTTTTTTTTACCTATCTGATTGTCAATAATTTAAAAAGTAAACAATATTGTATGGAAACTCGTGTTGAAAACAAACCCTTTCCTGTGCTGCTGGTTGGAGTGTAAGTTGGTATGAGACCTTACTCAGACTAATTTGGCAAATCTCTCATGATTACAAATGCACCTACGTTTACTCCAGCAATTTCTCTTTTAGGAAGTTGTCCTAGAGGTACACTCACCCTGGTGAAAATTGTACTGAGTTAATGATGACAGCACTGTTTTTGACAGCAAAATACTGTAAATAACTTATGCGTATGTCACAGGGAACTGGAAAAATAACTCTGACGCAGTTCTGTAACAGAATAAATGGCACCACAAAAGAATGAGAAGGCGCCTTATGATTGGATATGAAATTATCTCTAAGATATATGATTAAGGAAAAGCGGAAGGTACAGAACAGCAGTGTGGAAGATATTATTTGTGTAAATAAAGTGAACAAAATAGAATAAACATAAATATCTGGTAACTGTAATGGTTAATTTTAGATGTCAACTTGTCTGGGCAAAGGGGTACCCAGATAGCCGGCAAAGCATTATTTTGAGTGTGTCTGTGTTGGTGTTCCTGGAGAATTAAGCATGTGAATCAACAGCCTAAGGAAGATCTGCCCTCACCAGTGTAGGGTATCATCCAATCTGTTGAGGGTCTGAATAGAATAAAAAAGGCAAAGGAAGGGAAAATTTGCTCTATCTTCTGGAGCTGGGGCATCCATCTTCTCCTGTCCTTAGACATCAGAACTCCAGGTTCTTGGGCCTTTCGACTCTGCAGCTTACACCAGTGTCCCTCTGATTTCTCAGGCTTTTGACCTCAGACAGTTACGCCACCAGCTCCCCTGGTTCTTAGGCCTTTGCACTCAGGATGAATTATACCAGTTTCCCTGGTTTTCCATCTTTTCTTTCCTTTGTCTTTTTTGATGAATCAACTGTAGTATATTTTATATAAATCAACTTAAGCCTACATGTATCAACATGGACAAATCCCCAAAAACTCATGTGAATGGAGAAAGTTGTACAATTATATTAGAGTATAATACCATTTATATCATGTTTTAAAATATCATAGTAACCTGTATATTCCATCCATTATATACATGCAGCAATATTATTAAAAATAGTAAATAAGAAACTATTGTTTAGCCAAATAGTGCTCACCAAATTGAGTACAGTGATTTATGTAATAGTCAGGATAGACTAAGCTATGGTGTGGCAATAAGCTTATCCCCAAATTACAGAGGCTTATAAAGAAAAGATGGCCAGTTGCAGTGGTGGGCACCTGTAGTCCCAGCTACTCAGGAGGCTGAGGTGGGAGGATCACTTGAGACCAGAAGTTTGAGGCTGTAATGCACTATGATTGTGCCTATGAAAATAACTGCTGCACTCCAGCCTGGGAAACTACCAAGACCTCATCTCAAATAAAATAAAGGTAAGTCAAAAAAAAAAATAAAGACAAGACATATTCATCACTCATCTGATGTAAGTCAGGCAGCCCTCATCTCTTGACAATTGGGACACATGGTCTCCAAGAAGCATCTTGGTTTTCCATCTTGTAGATGTCATATGGCAGGACTTCTTGGTTCCATAATTGTATGAGCCAATTTCCATAACAAAGGTCCTCTTTATCTCTGTATCTATCTGTCCATCCACCCATCCATCCTATTGATTCTGTTTCTCTGAAGAACCCTGACTAATAAGTAATGTATGCATAAAATGTCTCTGAAAAGACACAATAAACATATAAAACTTTATATAAAACTTATAAATGTGTTTCCGCAGAAGAAGAAGATGACTGGTACAAGAGTGGACAGGAGAATGTGCACTATATGCCTCTTGAATGTAGCCATATAATATGGTTTGGATTGTGCCCCTGCCCAAATCTTATGTTGAATGTGCCCCTGCCAATTCAAATCTCATGTTGATTTGGAGAAGGGGCCTAGTGGGAGGTGACTGGATCATGAGGATGGATTTACCCCTTTCTGTTCTCATGATAGTGAGTGAGTTCTCATGAGATCTGATGGTTTAAAAGTGTGTGGCACTTCTCCCATCTCTCTCCTGCTACCATGTGAAGAAGGTGCTTGCTTTCCCTTCATTTTCCATCATGATTGCAAGTTTCCTGAGGTCTCCCAGTCATGCTTCCTGTTAAGCCTGTGGAACTGTGAGTCAATGAAACCTCTTTTCTTCATAAATTTCCCAGTCTCAGGTAGCTCTTTACAGCAACGGGAGAACAGACTAACACACCATATTACCTGTCAAATAGAATTAGATGCCTTTCTAAAGTGTGTGGTTTGTTTGGAGAATAGTCTACTGTGACTGCAATTAAGGATGTGTATGAATGTATTGGCAAGTGGAGCTGTGGAAGATAAGCCTCAAATGGTTGGAGGTGAAGGGCTTTTTATCCCAGCTTAAGAAGAGAGGCCCACTGTTGTGGTAGTGTGGTGTTTCGAGCACTGTCTTTGGTGGTGAAAAGATGTTGCTCTAGACTCCCACCTCTGCCATGTCCTGATTGCCTGTGGCCTTCGGGAAGCCATTGATGTTCTTCAGTCCACATCCGCCTCTCAGGTGGTATAGCTTGTGGGACAATGCCTGGCCTTGTTTCAAGGCATAGTAGGCTCTCAGTTTAATCTCTCTACCACCCTCCTTTCTTTATTCTACTATGCTCTGGGCTGCTCATTTCTTGCACTTATGTATATGAATCAGAGAAAGAAAATGTCTGAGCAGGTCATTCTCCACTGACCCAGCTCAGCTGGGTAACACGGAGTTCACTAAGGCTAGAAGAGGGGGGCATCTAATTGCTTGGTACCCAGGCTTTCCCATGTCCTCTTTTTTATAGTAAAAAGGCAGTTATAAAGTAAGGCTCATTGTCTTAATTATTTTGTTCACTAAGGGACACATTACCACAGTTCCGTGCAACTCAGAGGGAGGGCTCATTAATCAGGATGGCACAAAGAAAACAAATTGAAAATGAAATTGAATGTGAGAGCATAATTCTGAACACAGGAGTGTACTCAGATTAGCTCAGGCAATTCCATTTAACGTGCTTTTGCCATTAGGAAAATATCATTACTCTGTACTTTACTTTCTTCCTGGAGTGACTGAGTGGTTGAATAAGGCTCAACACATCACATGAGCTATTTATAAGCATGATAGAGAAAGTAAAAGGTGCGTTTAGAATGCAATGTGCTTCCTAAGGAACCCTGGAGACTGGACATTTGTATTCTCAGGACCCAAACCCTTTCTGGTGACAGGACCTGAAGAGAGTAGGGATGGGAGCCCCTAAAACCATCCTAATACAGGAACAGAAGTGGATGAGGTTTCCAGGGACTTATTTATTTTGATGAAAGGTAATATTCTGGTTTCTAGATTTCTATAAACTGGAAAGTGTCTTTCTTTCTTTTTTTTTTTTTTTTTGAGGCAGAGTCTCGCTCTGTCGCCCAGGCTGGAGTGCAGTGGCGTGATCTCGGCTCACTGCAAACTCCACCTCCCGGGTTCACGCCATTCTCCTGCCTCAGCCTCCTGAGTAGCTGGGACTATAGGCGCCCGCCACCACACCTGGCTAATTTTTTTATATTTTTAGTAGAGACGGGGTTTCACCGTGTTAGCCAGGATGGTCTCGATCTCCTGACCTTGTGATCCACCCACCTCAGCCTCCCAAAGTGCTGGGATTACAGGCTTGAGCCACCGCGCCCGGCCTGGAAAGTGTCTTTCTACTTCTCCCAGATTCTTCCCTGTTTTGTTTGTTCTTGTATTTATTCAACACGCATTTGCTAAGTGCCTATTATTCGTCTAACATTATATAACACAGTCAGAAGGCAAAGAAAAATAAGACAGTTTCTGTTATCAGAGAGTTCATTCCATGGTGTACCCCTTTACCTCTTCCCTATTAAATTTGCATTCTTCAATTCATAATGCCTATGAATATCAACATCAAACACACAGACACATGGACACACAGAGCAGGTTGTTGCAAAAAGGTTAGTAATGTGAAAAATGCATTAGGACACTTTATATATTTCTGTGGACAAATCAGGCCTGGCATTGGCATGTAAATTTGATGCTTCACCAAAAGAGACAGTCAAGAAAGTCATGTCAACCAAAGACCTAGTGTGCTTATAATGCCCCTCAACTAAGTGTCCAATCTTAGCATGACCAGAAACAGAATAAACTGAAATTATGCACATCTTGATGTAATACAATGGGAAATGCACAACATTCACTGAATCTAGTTAGGAGAAAATAATCACACAAATGCAGAACATGTGGTACTCTACAAGACAACTGACCCCGACTTAAAAAATGTCCCTGTCATGTGTGGTAGCCACCTGCCAAGATGGCCCCTGGTGGCACCAGCCTCCTGGTATTCATGCTCTCAGGCAGGCCCTTCACACACTGAATAGTGCTGACCCATGTAAATAACGAGGTATTGCAGAACTGGCTGTGGATGGCTAGGATAAATTCTCAGAAGGATTAGAAGAATTTATTTTAGTGATATAATTAAAAGTAAGCACAAAGATTTAAATACAAGAATTATCATATTTTAATAGTAGTCAAAGTGCAACTTTCACATGGATTTTTTGAACTATTCTTTATACTTTTAGTTCTATTTTAAATACCCCCCAAAATTTAAAAAATTCAATTTTCAGCTATGTAAATATTCAACCAATAGAAGAATCATTAAGTTACATCAATATTGTATAATAGTAATGATTCCAGCATTGAAAATTATATTGAAGATGAGTCATTATTGAGATTTTTTAAAACCTATTTCAAGTGAATAAAAGACACATAATAGATCATCAAGAATAGTACGATCTTATTTGTAGAAAATACATGGCTAGAAAAACATCTGGAAGGGTAAGTCCACCAAAGTTTCCACCAAGGGATTGACTAACTCTGAGTCAAAGGAAAATGGGTAATTTCCCCTTCTTTTTACTTGTCCACATCTTTAAATTATCTTCAATGAATATACAGTAAACTTGCTATAAGTAAATTTTTTTAAAAGGTTATTCTTGTTTTTAAAAGATGGGGATGCTGTTTTGTTTTAGTGACATATGCTTGTACCCAAATTGACCGTTACCCTACCTATCCCCAGAATTAGGTTAACTTCTTTCACGTGGAAGACATGAATTATAGAGATAAAGTGAATATTGGTGAAGTTAAAGTGATCCCGTTTCCCCAAGTTAACATACAAGTGACTCCTAACCAACCCTGATGAACAGAATGTCCTCTCTGTGGTTAATTTGGATGGTCCAGTCTGAAGGTGACCCGTCAGTCATTCGTCTCCCATTGCTCTGAACTACTGCCCAGATGCTGCTGTGTCTCAGAGGCCTCCTTCTGTGAGTCCCCATTGGCTCATCGGTCCACCCCACTCTCACGCTCTCTATAACTGCTCCAGGAAGGCAGTGCTGGCTGCCCTAATTCTGGCATCCCCTCACTGGGACCGCTGTAATTCCTAGGGACTCCTCCTGGTTTTGCCCACTGCTTTTGTCAGTACTACTGGCTCTCACTGCTGCTACTGCTACTCTCTTTCCCAAAGATGACAGGGCCCTCACTTCCCCCTTTTCTGTCTTTGGCAGAAAGGAGAAAAAGCCCACACTGCCCCCAAGGCTCCTACTCACACCTGGATCTCACCAGCGATTTCCCAACTTCTTAGCCCAGGAGCTGAAAAAAGAAGGACTCTGAGTCAAAACTTCCTGTTCCCATACTGAGCTATACCAGAGTGGGGGGGAGTGAGGAACGTCTAAACCCTAGGGTTCTCAGAAACCAAAGCATTCCTCACTTCGACTAATTCACAGTCAACTCAATGGGGGAGCTTGCCTTTCTATTCCAAATTGTGACGTAAAGTTCCAGTCACTCAGGGCACTTGCAAATGCTCTGAAGCCAGTAGCTCTCACCACATGTGTGCAGTTGAGGACTGAGGGATTAGGAGTTTTCAAAATGCCTTCACATACACCTTCACATGCGATTATTACAAGTTCTGTGAGGTCAGGTATTCCCATTTGAGAGCGAAGTTCCTGGGGTCGCATGGAAGGGGTGGGAATTGGACTGCTCTAAAGAGGCAGCTGGAGTAGAAGGCAGATGGTAGCCTTCTCCAGGACTAGGGAGTGAGAAAGGCAAACCTCAGTGGATCTCTCAGCTTGCAAGGCCATCTCTCACACTGGCCCATTCCACAGCCAGCACAGCTCAAAGGCCTTCTCACACACCCCAAGAGACCCTCAAGAGTAAAGCTGGTGGACTCTCTGAATTTTCCTTGTGAAATAATCTACAGAAATGCACAGTGATTTAATGCTGGTGTGGATGGTATTCCAGGACCTGCATGGGATAGAAAGCCTGTGGCATCCTGCTTGCCTTCAGTCAAGTTGTCTGATGGATGACAAGCCTATGCCTGCTTCAAAGCCAACCTGGCCTGGAGAGGGTAGACCTGGGTGCAAATCCTGACCTTGCCGCTTATTAACCATATGGCAGTGGCCGAGTTATTTAATTCCTCTGAGTCTCAGTTTCTTTATTGGTAAAATGGAGATAAAAGTCACTTTTGGGGTTGTGATGAAGAGCAAAATACTGGAAAATAGTTGGTGCTCAATATATTTTGGTTTTCATCTTGCAGTCCAGAGTTCTTCTGGCTACATTATATATTTTCTCATAATAGAAACCCCCGGGTCCCTTCAAGTGTGGGGAATAACACTTTCATTATTTTTTTCTAAAAGGAAGACAGGGCAAGGAATACACTCTGGTTTTTGATGAGGTGGGTAAATGATAGAAAAGAAAAGTTCATTGCTGTGCAACACAGTCACAATTTGAGCTCTTATGACGGGCTCTTGCATTCTAGCGTGAGCATATGCTGTTCAACTTGCTCACAGCAGAAGTCACCCGGAAGCCAGGGGCCCAGCTGTTTGAAGCATTAGTTAGTTAAGCTGCCAAGCTGTGGGATGTGGAGAGCACAAGCCAGGTTGGCTTTGAAGCAGGCATAGGCTTGTCATCCAGCAGACGACCTGGCTGAAGGCAAGCAGGATGCCACAGGCTTTCTATCCCATGCAGGTCCTGGAATACCATCCACACCAGCATTAAATCACTGTGCATTCATGTAGATTATTTCACAAGGAAAATTCAGAGAGTCCACCAGCTTTACTCTTGAGGGTCTCTTGGGGTGTGTGAGAAGGCCTTTGAGCTGTGCTGGCTGTGGAATGAGCCAGTGTGAAAGATGGCCTTGCAAGTTGAGAGATCCACTGAGGTTTGCCCTTTCTCACTCCCTAGGCAGTGAAGGCCTGGAGAAGGCTGCTGACTAAACCTGCCATGACCCAGGTTTGAGTCCAACTTGCCTGTGGCAATGGGGCATGGAGCTGGGGGACAGTCACCAGATGCAGCCTTCTGTGGGGTTCTGGGACAGAGCCAAGATAACAGTCTAAGATATAAATCAAACCAGAAAAGATGAGTCACAAAGCAAGCAGATCGGGGATTCTGGAGAACTAATGTGTGATGACAGCTCAGTAGATGGAGGGTAGATGAGCTTGGAGGGATTGAGCCACCATTCAGGGAAAAGCAGTAACTTTTTGAGGGATGTCTGTAGCCACTGGCATGGTTGAGCCATGACTAGTGAAGAGGGCTAAGAAAAGAGCATTATTCATTTTTATGTTCCTAATGCAGTGCTTGACACAGGGTAGCCACTCATCAAAGATTTCTATTGAATGAATGGATGAGTTTAGCAGAGCCAAAGCATAAAAGTCAGCTTTACACTTTTCCTCAGACCTGGTGAACAGGACTACTACAGAAAAACCTTTGTCCCTCCTAGCCCCTTCAGGCATAAAGAAAGAAATTTAAGGAATTAATTTTATTCTTTTCTCTGTGGATTGGGAGCTTTCATTAACCTTTCCAGAGATTATTTGTAAATTTTTTTGATTGACAAATACAAATTGAATATATTTATAGTGTACGTGATGTCTTGATAATATGTACACATTGTGAAATAGCTAATCAAGTTAATTAAAATATGCATTACCCCACACACATAGGTTTTGTTGTGAGAACACTTAAAATTCTACCCTCTTAGCAGTTTTCCAGTAAACAATATATTGTTATTAACTCTAGGCCAGATAAAATATTAATCCAGAATATCTCTGGTCCTTGCCAACAGTAATTCTACCTCTGAATTCCGAAGAGGACCAGAGGTTTCAAACCTAGGATGTGCTCTAGGGAGTGAAGAGGTGGGTTCAGGGAAACACAGGGTTAAAGATGCAACTTAGCAAATGCTTTCCAGTTTCTGTCTGCACTGGGGGCTAAAAGCTACTGGGGTAGGATCTACAGGCTCTACTGCTGGAGAACTGCCATGCAGAGACTGCTAGGAGAGAAAAACCACGAGCTCACATTGTCAGGCAGTGTAAAGTCTCATGATTGACAAAGGAGAGTTTGCTTTTAACTAAAATCAATCCTCACAGGGTTTATTTTGGCTAAAAGGCTTAGAGAGTCCAATGCAGACAGTGAACCTGTCAGAGTCCAGGGCAGACAGGTTTGTAGAAAGAACTTATTCCTTTCGCTTCCCTTCCCTGGACTTTTAAAATTTATTTTGTTTTATTTATTTTTGTTTTGAACCAAATTCAAAATTATAAAATAAAACTACTACATGTTATTTTATTAGATTTGATTCCTCTCTTGAGTCTGCCTAATCTTTTCAGATCCTAATTTTGCAGTCAAATATATTCAACATTTATGGAGTATCTACTCCATGCCAGGTGCTTTGTATATTGCCTCTAATTTGCATAATAAGCCTGAAGGTACATGTCTTAGTCTGTTTTCTACAACTATAATAGAATACCACAGACTGTATAATTTATAAAGAACAGAAGTCCATTTGGCTCACAGTTCCAGAGGCTGGGATGTCCTAGAGCATGGCACTGGCATCTGAAGAGGGTCACCTCATGGCAAAAGGCATCATGTGGCGAGTAAACACATGAGAGAGAGAGGGAATGGGGGCTGAACTTACCTTTTTATCAGGATCCCACTCCTGTGATAACTACCCCATTCCCTGAATAATGCCATTAATCCATTCATGAGGGTGGAGCCCTCATGACCTTAGCACCACCTCCCAATACCATTACATCATCTGTCAAATTTCAACATGAGTTTTGGAGGGGACATTGAAACCACAGAAGTATCATTATTATCTCCAATGTATATGTTACAGGGTTAAGGCTCATCAATATCTTGCCCGAGGTAACATGCTAATACATGGGAAGAAGTAGGATTTGAACCCAGCATTGTTTTTTTCATTCCCAAGCTCTAGACTTGGTCAGATTATCATATACTGCATTAGCAGCTTTGATGAGGATGGTCTCTAGGCCTTCACCTAGTCACGGATAAAAATACTAAGCCTGACACCAGACCCTGGACCCAAGCACAAGTCCTGCCACTCAGAAGCTCCCTCTGGGTAACCTTCTTGGCTTAAGGGCACATAGTCTGAATCTCCTGGTGCTTTGCCATTAGTATAGATTTCTCCATGCTCACTAGAAGGGTATCATGGGACTTCACGTAGGACTTTGCCCAAACAGGGGGACCTATGCCTCCATCTTCCTTATCTATGGTCCAATCTTACTTTTATTAAAGAAAAAGATTTGTCCACCATGAAACCATGCTAAAAACTGTGGTCAGATTTGTATCCCTTGCCTTCTTTTCTCACCTTCCCCTTTCCTTCCCGCTGTCCTTATCTTGTTTTACTAAGGATTTGAGATGTCTTATAGGAAAGAAAAATCATACAAAATAATGGTTAGCCACAAATAAACACTACTAAGCAGGACCAATGAGTTTAAATCAGAATAGGATGACTAACCAGGGGCAGAAAATAGGATCCAATTATCCAGACTGTAAAGGTTTTCACAGTTGATATAGTCGAGCCTGAAGCTGTTTCTAGCAGCTTATAGCAAAATTTGAAACAGTACGTTACATAATTCTTATCAAAATTGAAGAAAAGAAAGTTCATGCTGGTTATGCAGCAGGGAAAAAAAAAAAAAAAAAAAAACCTTTGCCTTCTATTTAGTTCTAAAAAAAAGTTCACATCCTGTTTTATTACGAGTACTAAAATCAAATCTATATGCTCATAATCAACACTTCCCAGAATCCTGCTTAGAATTCATCTAATCCTAACCTGTCTGTTGCTTGCAAAATCCACTTTCTTTCTCTGTGTGAGAAGTGAAATTAATTCATCTCTGGTTTCTAGTACTTTCAACAACTTTTACAAGTCCCCAGGGAGGCTTCAGGTGATACTGAAAACCAAGGTGGAAATTTCCTGGAAGAATAAAAGAGAGTCTTACTCAAAATAATTGCATGTGTGGGATATGCATTAATTTAACAGATTTGAGCACCTACTATACATGGAATTAAATGATAAGCTCAAACTTTGAATCCATTTAAAAAAAAAATAAGATAAACTGTGTTACCATGATATTTCATAGACAAAAATAATTTTGTCGAAATAAGTATTTAGAGAATTCAAGCATTAGGCTACTTATTTTCCTTGTCAGCAAATAAAAAAGAGAAAGTCAGGGAATATTTACATTTTGGTGGCCACAAGACTACTACGAAAATGGAGCAGCATTAGGAGACTGGGCAAGTGTTGCAAGAGTCTTCCTTAAATTTAAAACATTGCATATTCTACTTCTTTTTCAACTATGAAATATGACATACAACATGGTTCATAAAGTCTACATGGATGATTTAGAGAATAATTATAAAGCAAATATCCATGTAACTCCCACTCTAGTCAAGAAAGCATATTGTCAACACCTCAGAAGCCCCCTTTTGCCCCTTCCCCATCACAAACCTCTTTACCCCAAATAGTTAACTGCTATCCTGAATTTTGTGATAGTCATTTTCTTGCTTTTCATATCCATTTCTGATCACTGTCTACAACCTAAATCATATCATTTTGTTTTGCCTGGTTTTCAATTTGATATAAAGAAATCATCAGTGTGTATTCTTTTATACTCTGCACATGCATATATCCTGCTATACATGTGCACCTGTTTTGCTACAGAATATTCGTAGGAATGGAGCGTTGAGTCTTAGGATAGGTGTATTTTCAAATTAGCTGAATTAGTTGTTTTTCAAAGTGGTGGTACCAACTTACAATTCCTATCTTGGCCACCATATGGTAGTGTAAGATGTTTTAGTTTCACCAGCCAGGAGGATATTTAATATTATCTCTTTGATTTCCATTTTCTTTGTGGTTAATAATGTTCAGCACTTTTTTTTCTTATGCTTTTTGAGCATTTGGATGTCCTCTTTTGCAACGTGCTTGTTCAACATTTTTTGCCTATTGGCTTATTGTCTATTGTTTCTTATGATTTGTGGGAGTTCATCATAAATTCTGGATTCTAGTAATTTGTGGAAGTTCATCATAAATTCTGGATTCTAGTACTTTTTTGGTTTTATGTGATACAAATATCTTTTCCCTCTCTACACCTTGTCTTTTTATTTTCTTTACAGTGTTTTTTGAGGGATAGAATTTCTTAATTTAATGTGGTCCAATTTATCAAACTTTTTATTATTAATATTTTAAACCTTTTTAAAAGAATTATCCTCTGGTCTTAATAATCTTATCTTCCAAATGGAATTGGCTGAGTGTATGATGTAAAGGAAAACAGTTTTATTTTTATTTATATCAATAATCCAGTTTTCTCAGCACCTTTTATTTTAAATACTGATCTTACTCCATTAATCTACAGTGCCACTTCCATCATGTTTCAGTGCCCATGTGTTAATAGATTTATTTCAGAGCTCTCTACTCTGCTTCTGATGGATTTATCCCTTCACTAAACCACATTGTCTTTCTTAATTACCATAGCTTTAAAATTAGCCTTGATTTCTGGTAGACAAAACTCCCCCTTCCCCATTTCTTGACTATGCCAGGCTTTTAGTCATTTCTATAAAAATCTTGACATCATATTGTTGAACTGCATAAAGATCATTTTAGAATGTTTTTTGGAATTACAAAAATCTCTAGAAAAAGTTGGGGGAAATTTACATTTTAACAACATTGAGTCTTTGAATCCATGATCATAGTATACTTGTCAATTTATTTAGGTCTGCTTTAATTTCTTTTAGCAATATTTTATTCATTTCTCTGTAAGGTCTTAAACATAATTTATTAGATTTATTTACGATATTTATATTTTTATGGTAGGTAATCCAGAAAATTCTGTTCCCCAGTGTCCTTCGCAGGTGTAACAAACACAGGTGGCCTGGGTCTCACCAGTCAGATCCACCCACATAAGATTTTAATTACAAAGTGAGCAACTTGAGGAAAGTGGCCCCACATAGAAAACAGTTTGCTGGAGGGTGCTGTGGCAGAACTCTGGCTGAGTACCACAGCAGAGTCAGCATCACTAGGGCAGTCATGGTTGAATTCATTCCTTTTTTAGTTACAGCATGGCTAAAACCATTGTTCCTGGTAGCTTAGCATCCATATGAGCTACCCAACATCCAGAGTCAGTGCTGTTGTTTGCAACTGGTAACACTGATCCTCTTGGCACATGCAATATTTTTTAAATATAATTTATTCAGCATTTTCTTGCTAATATGTAGAAATACAACTCACTTTTCTATATTGCTTTGTTATTCAGCAGTTTTCTAAATTCTTTTATCAATTTCATTTAGATTTAAAAAATACATGTATTATCTTCAAATTATGACAATTCTATTTCTTCTTTTCCAGTCCTTATACCTTCCCTGCCCCCTTTCCTTCCTCCCCCTTCTCCTCATCTTCCACTTATTTCTTTCTCTTTCCTTCTCCTTCCTTCTCTTTCTTTAAATATCAGATTGAATTTGCATTTAGAATCCGATGGGGCTTGAGTTTTCCCTGTGGAAAAGTTTTTTGCTATCTGATTCAATTTGTTAAATGATTTTCACTCTATTTTTTTTAAGTGATCCCCTTGCCTCCCCTGCACCCAGCCCACTCTATTCATTTTCAAAGTTTCTTAGTCATCAGTTCTGACATACTGCATTTTTGTTTCATATAAACTTTCAAATGTACTGCCCTAAAATTAGTCATAAAATCTTCTTATTCTATTTTAATATCTGTAGCATCTGTAACGAGGTTCCTTTCTATTTCTGTTGTTGGCCACCTCCTCTCTTTTTATGAATCTTGCTAAGAATTTGTCAGTTTTATTAGTTTACAAAGAACTTTTCTGTTATATATTTGTTTCCTACTTTATTAAAATTTTATTGTTTTCTTCTTTAAAATTTCTTTGCTGTATGAATCCTTACCTCTTTAATTTTTTTATTTTGCTGTTTGAATGCTTAATTCTTTAATTTCTTTCAGTCTTTTTCCTTTGCTAATGGATTTTTTTGAGTCCTGCTTGAGCTGCATCTCAAGTTTGATATGTCATATTTTGTTAATTATCAGCATAAAATATTTTCTAATTTCTCTTGATTCTTTCTTGATCTTGGTGTTATATAAAGTATTTATAATTTCCAAAAATATAGAGATTCTTGTGATATTTTTGATATATATCTTTAGCTTTATTGCATTGTGGTCAGGGAGAATGCTCTGAATTAGTGCAATTTATTGAAATGTATTGGTCATACATGGTGGCCCTACTGGTCAATTTATAAAAACATTCTATGTATGTTAGAAAATAATATGTATTCTGCATTTGTCAGGTAGAGCACTGTATTCATATCCAGCAGGTTACAATTGTTACTTGTGTTGCTGAAGTTTTATATACATATGGACATAAAGATGGGAACAACTGACACTGGTGATTCCAAAAGAGGGGAGGGATGGGGGCAAGGATTGAAAAACTACCTATTGAGTTCTATGTTCATGTGATGGATAACACTGAGTGTCAACTTGGTTGCATTGAAGGATGCAAAGTATTGTTCCTGAGTGTGTCTGTGGGGGTGTTGCGAAAGGAGATTAACATTTGAGTCAGTGGACTGGGAGAGACAGACCCACCCTCAGTCTGGGTGGACACAATCTAATCAGCTGCCGTCAGGGCTAGAATAAAGCAGGCAGAAGAAAGTAGAATGAACTAACTTGCTGAGTCTTCCAGCCTTCATCTTTCTCCTATGCTGGATGCTTTCTGCCCTAGAACATCAGACTCCAAGTTCTTCAGCTTTTGGACTCTTGGATTTACACCAATGATTTCCCAGGGGCTTTCAGGCCTTTGACCACAGACTGAAGGCTGCACTGTCAACTTTCCTACCTAAGAGGTTTTGGGACTTGGACTGGCTACCTTGCGCCTCAGCTTATGGAGAGCTTGTTGTGCGATTTCACCTTGTGATCATGAGCCAATTCTCCCTAAGAAACTTCCCTTCATATATACTTTTATCCTATTAGCTTTGCCCCTTTAGAGAACCCTGACTAATACAGTTTACTATTTGGGTGATGGGTTCAGTTGAAGCCTGAACCTCAGCATCATGCAATATACCCGTGCAACAAACCTGCCCAGATTCCCCTGAATCTAAAATTTAACACACACACACACACAAAAGTGTATACTTAAAACTCATTTGTCTGCTTCTTGAACCAATGACTAAAAGAATTATGTTAAATTTGTTGCTATAATTTTAGATGTATTAGTCCTTGTATTAACAACTTTCAACTTATATATTTTGAGGTCATATTATTAGATGAATAAAATAGTAGAGTTGTTATATGTTTTCTGGTAAACTGAATGTTTTGTCATTAAAAAGTGATCTTTCTTATCATTAGCAAAGGTTTTGCTCTAAAGCTATTTTAATTAATACTAATATAGCCATATTAACTTTCTTTTGGTTAATATTCACATTGCGTATCTTTTCTTTTTAATCTCAACCTTTCCATATACTCCTATAAGCAGGATTATTCCCCTAGTTTCTCAGACTTTAAGTTTTTTAGCTGAGATATCTAATATGCTTACATTCAATGCAATTACTGATATACTGTTAATATTAGTGGATTTCAATCTACCAATATGATATGTGCTTTCTATTTGTCCCACTTAGCCTATATTTGTTTTCTCTTCTTTCTTGCCTTCTTTTGGATGGATTTTTTAAAATTCCATTAGCTCAGAAGTGTCTATGCTTTTAGTGGCTACCCTAGAAATTAAAACATGCATAATTAACAAACCTCTAGAATTAATTCCTTCCAAACCACACAAGGACATTAGAGCACTTTATTTTATTTATATCTCTGATAATTTATATATTATTATGTTTCTTCATTCTATTTTTTAATCACACAAATTATTAATATTGTTGCACAGTCCATGTTCATTTCTCATTACTCACATATCTACCTTTTCTTTCTTCCCCAATTTTGTACCTCAGGCTGTCATCTGTTATTATCTCTTATCTATTTGAAGTTCATGCTTTAGAATTTCTTTCTAATCAACACTCATTTTGGTAAGCTCTTTTCATGTTGGTTTGCCTGAAAAAAAAAAGTATTAATTTTATTCTTATTTTTAAGTTATGTTTTATAGGTTTTGGAGTATGGGTTAGCACTGCATTGCAGATAACATTCTCCTGTTTTCTGGCTTCCATTAATGCTCTTTGTTTATTTTTTTAATAGATGGGTTATTGCTATGTTGCCCAGGCTGGTGTGCCATGGCTATTTGAAGGTGCAATCACTGAACACTGCAGCCTCAAATTTCTGGACTCAAGAGATCCTCCAGCCTCAGTGGGTGTGCACCACTGCAACTGGCCAGCACTGATGTTCTTGAGCAGTCAGTTGTCAGTGTAACTATTGCTCTTTTGAAAGTAAGCTTTTTTACTCTAGCTGCTTTTAAGATTTATTTGTATGCCAAAACTGTATATAGTTTGGTGGGATTTGTTTGTGTTTATCCTACTTGGGAATCACAATTCTAAATCTATGAATTGCTGTTTCTCATCAGTCCTGGAAAATTCTTAACCATTATCTAACCCAGTATTGCCTCTGCCCCATCTACTCTTCTTCTTTCTAGCACTCTAAATATATATATATATACATACACATACACACACACACACAAGTATATTAAATATATATTATATATATATTAAATATACATTAGAACTTCTCATTCCGTCCTTCATGCGTCTTAGCTTCACTTTCATGTTTTCTATATCTTTATCTCTCTATGCTGCATTCTATCTAACTTTTTCTGGCCTATCTTCCATTTCCATAAATCTCTCTTCAGCTATGTGTAATTGGCTCTTAAATCTGTCTGATAGGTCTTACATTTTGGAAACTGCATTTTTCATGTTTAGAGGCTCTAGTTGATTCTTGATTCTTTGTGTAATCTCTTAGATAATTTTCAATAATTTCCTCCTTCCCTGCAGTTACTTTCAAATTTGTATTCATTTATGTAAACAAAATAAGCCTTTAAAAAAATACACAGCTGAGAATTCTAATATCCAAAGTCCTCATGGCTCTCTGTCTGCTGATGTTTGTTGTTGTTGTTTTTGTTTTTGTTGTTGTTGCTTTGTTTGGCTGATTCTCAATTACAGTGCTTTGCTTCCTTGTGTACTTAGTAAAAGTTATGTAGGCTGATCACCATCATTCGTGTTGTTCTTTAGGCTAAAAGATCTTTTCTCTATGAAAAATTTGTGTTTTCTTCTGTAAGACATCTAAGAGGCATTTCCAGGCTAATACCATCAGGTGTTGTGATGTGAATTTGAACTATAAGTCCATGAGAGGGCTGATTTTTTGTTTCAGTTTCACAAGAATGAGGCTTTTTATTTCTTGTTTGTTTGTTTGCTTGCTTGTTTTTATTCCTTCCTGGCTCTATTTAATGTTAAAGTAACTTTCCTTGAAATCCTTTGGGCAGAGAATGAGTTTCCTTTTAATTCACCGTTATTCTGATGTATAGCCCTTTTAGGATCCAGCTTAGCTTCTCAGGGGTCTCATTTGGTCATCACCAGACTTTGACGTCTATCTCCAGTACTACAAGACCATCAAAACCAAGTTCAGGTTTTCCCAGATCAGCAACTGTCTTCAGGGTAAAAGCAGATTCTATTTACTCTATTCTTGCTTAAGCCCTCTGAATTCACACTCTCCTTTACAATTTAGTCTGATAACTTCTTACGGTCTTAATATATATGTCAGAAGAAACTAAGGTATGCTGAGGTAACAAAACTGCCCGAGACTAGTGACTTAAAACAATAGAAATGTATTCCTTTAAACAAAAGAGAGAGAGAGAGAGAGTCTCCCTATGTTGCACAGGCTGGCCTCAAACTCCTGGGCTCAAGCCATCCTCCTGCCTCAATCTCCCTAGTAGCTGAAACTAGAGGCACACACCACCGCACTTGGCTAGAAATGTATTCTTAATAACAAAACTCTATGTCAAGTTGGCAGATGGTGTGCTCCCCATTTTCCTTACTCAGGGAGCCATGATTACCACGGCACAGGGAATGGTGAATCATACATTGACCTTAAAGGACTGCAAAGAAGTAACACAAATCAGTTACCTCTGCTCATATTTTACTGTCCAAAGCAAGTCACATGGCCACACCAATTTCAAGAGGGTGGGAAGAACAATGCTGAGCACGTGAGTGCTCAGAGAACTTGAAATGAGGGTAAACATCCCTAATGACTAACACACTTGTCAATTCTTCAATGTTTTCAAGGATATATTTTTTAAAATGTATTTACTGTATTTGTGATTGTTTTCAGAAGGAAATTTGGCTCAAATCATTCTTTTTCTGTAATTATATCCTCCCTTTTAATGCCCACTGATATACAAATTATTTTTGTCTATGAAATATCATGGTAACACAGTTTATCTTATTTTTTTTTAAATGGATTCAAAGTTTGAGCTTATCATTTAATTCCATGTATAGTAGGTGCTCAAATCTGTTAAATTAATGCATATCCCACACATGCAATTATTTTGAGTAAGACTCTCTTTTATTCTTCCAGGAAATTTCCACCTTGGTTTTCAGTATCACCTGGAGCCTCCCTGGGGACTTGTAAATGAGTCTCGGTCAAATACATCTTGGGTATATATCTCTCTCTTCCCCACCAATAGTCCCAAGGTATTGAAAAGCAAGTTGATGGTTCTCCAAGATATTCAGCTATTCAACTAGAAAAATTTTATTTACTTTTATAGGACTGTAAACTACACCATATATTTGTTATACAGCAAAGATTTTTAAAGTTATTTTAGGAAACTTTATTTGTTCACTTAGGCTGTTAAATACATTTGTTAAAGAAATTGATTTTGCTTTCAAGCCTTAAATGCATTCACCAAGTCTTGGATTAATTAATCCACAAGTCTCTTTTACTCACAAGCCTAATAGTAATTAACTCTCTACTTTATACATACTGAGTGCTTTCTTTCATTAGCAAGAAAGCACCAGATTCTAGTGAAGATTTTTCTCTCTGAAGTCTGCTTGAAATAAAAAGCTCCTCTTGCAGATTCAGGTTTAAATACAATATGAAGATACTTTCTTTTCCTTGAAGATCAAGTACTATTGAACACATAGGAGATATAGAATGAAGAAGACAGGCAAGGCCCCTGATCTCATGGACTTGACATTCTAAAGCAGAGGCTAGTAAACTATAGGCTGCAGGCCAAATTTACTCTCTCTGCCCTTGTCATCTGCCTGGTCAGTATGCCACGCTCACAATGACCGTGGAACCCACACGCAAAAAATGGCATCTCTCAGCCCAGTTCATTGAATGACAAAAAGGACACAGAGACTCCCCTGCCATGAATAAGAAACAAACTTTTATTTAATTAATCATTCATATTGCAGCAATATGGATACATATAGGGTTATGGATGATGGATGAACTGAGGATACACCGAGATAGACACAGAGGAGAAGCAGCAGCAAGGACAGGTTTTGGGGAAAGCATAATGAGTATGTATGAAATACTGGGTCTATTAGATAGCTGGATTGACGTACCTAGGCTCAGGTGAGAGTTCCTGGTTGGAGAGAATAGACCTGAAGTTGCCATTATTCTAAAGGTAATTAAAACTATTTATAGATAGGATGGCTCACAAAGCAGTGAAACATTTCTTTTCTCTCCAGGCACAAAGCTAATGTCAAAGTCTCATTCTGGTGTCCTAGGTCTGTGATTGTGAAAGAGTTATCTATTCTGAAGAGTGCTTTTTATTGCCCTATGAACTGTACGAGATGGCACATACCTCTTTTGGAAACGTGGAGTGATTTCTTCCTTTCATTACCAGTCCCTGAAGCAAACTGGTGAAAGGGTGGCCTCTGACTCTGCTTCCTAGTGAGTGAATACTAATGAGAACAACTGCCTTTCGAACAACAGAAGATGCAATCAGCAAGCAACTAGCTATGCTGCAGGACCGATAGAGGGAATCAGGTTAAGGATTTGGTCAAATTTCTGAAAACGTTCTTCTCCCTGGAGGAATTCTGTCATTAGGATGAATGGCACTGTCAGTTAAACAAAATTTTCTGATTAATGTAATTTGGGCTTTTTGTTTGTTTGTTTTGACATGTGAATTTGTGAGAAGGATGAGTGGTGTTAGGAATTACTAACTGTGCATATTCCTCTATCTTAAATTCTTTTACATCCCTCCATTTAAGTTGCTGTAGAGGTTGCTACGGAGAGTTTTATGTCCAGTGACATAAATGAACTCCAAAATACATGTGTTACAAATGCACCTACCCCAATTTTGTATTCAGTGATTGTTAAAATATTTTGAAAATATGAGTAGCCTCTGGTAATTACAGAATATAGAGGCTACAGAATTCTTTACCCCCAATATTGCTTTCAGGTGTTAAATTTCAATAAAAGCAAATCTCTTACAAATTTTGCCATATGTACAATATTTATTCACGTACTGGCACAGAACAGTCTTATAGCTTGCTTCTGTAAGCATGATAAAATCCTGCTCTCTGTTCTTATGTATTTCAACAAGTATCTGCCTGGAAATTTCTATTTGAGACTGGTGCCATGATATCCTAAAGGCCTCTAGTTAGATGGGGAAGACACGGTCCTCTCTTAATTCAGGAAAAACAGGACCAAAGGGAATTCTAGATTTCAGGCACCCCTCTAAAGGTGTTGGACTGCAAGGCTTACTGAATTCTTGTATCTCCCTTATGTGAAATCTTTCTCAACCACGTATCTAGAGCACTACTCATTCATTAATAAAAAATTATTTCTAGCATGCCTTGCTTCTGGTGTAAATTTACCTAACAATATTTGAAGTGTCCACTGTTTATAACTGCTGTGTGAATTCCTGATTAGTTTTCTCCAAATGCCAACTAACCTCCCTTAATGTGTAGATCAAGTTTACCCTGCACATGAATTTATACCATACTATTTATACTAAATTATTTTTAAATAAATTATCAAATGGAAAATTCAAAATACTTTATTTTTGAAAGTACAAAATCCTCACAGAGTCATACTCAAAGTTTCCACCAAAACAGATAATATTGACCATTGTTGGCAGTACAAAAATGCACCTCCCCTGTCCCATACACTAAAAGATATAATACCTAAGAGATGATGCCTAAAACAAAACACTTCACAAGCATGCATGTCATTCATTTTACACACAATCTCCCAGGGAAAGGACTCGAAACTATAGATCCTGGCAAGGCATTCCACCAACTTGTTCCTCAACTCCCAGAGACTATTGGTGGGAAGGGCTAGAGTAACTCCACAGAGACTTGTTTCTGCTATAGTACAGCACTATTTTTTATCCACTAATTTGGGGAAGGGGATAGTAATTTGTATTAGCATGTCTTGTCAACAATATGGAGGGGTTCCTTGTCAGTATGTGAGAATAGCACCCTTTAATTAAATAAAAGTTTGACAGCACAGCCATGGGTAGGATAGCTCCAAAAGTATGTCCTATTCACCACTTAGTAAGGAAATAAGCTTAGTATCAGGAAAATATGTTGTGCTAACAGATAGTATAATGTTAATCTCCCCTATAGTATTTAATAAAAAAGCTTCTGGCCAGGTGTGGTGGCTCATGCCTGTCACCCCAGCATGTTGGGAGGCTGAGGTGGGAGGATCACTTTAGGCCCAGAGTTGGAGACCAGCCTGTGTAACATAGTGAAGCCCTATGTGAAACAAAAAAAGAAAAAAGAAAGAAAGAATTAGAAGGGTGTGGTGGTGACACGTGCCTATAGACCTAGATACTCAGGAGGCTGAGGCAGGAGGATGAGGGATGAGGATCACTTGAGCCTAGAGTTTGAGGTTACAGTGAGCTATGATTGTGCCATTGCACTCCAGCCTGGGTGACAGGGACAAACCCAGCCCCAAACAAAAAAAAAAAAAAAAAAAAAAAAGGAACAAGAGAAAGGAAGAAGCTTTTAGGGTTTGGGGGGTGGGATGTCTCTGGACCTACAGTACAACTGAAATAGGATTCAAGGCTCCAGAAAGAAAACAGACCCCTGAGGGAAGGGGGTGATGATCTTTTTTTGAGATATTAGAATGAGGTGTGTTTTGATGGCTTCAATGGCACAGATACTTCCTTACTCCTCAGGCCATGGTTGAGGAGCTTTTCCTTAATAATCTAGAACAGACTCAGGGAGATATAGACTATTTGTAAATAAGATTACCTTATTCCTGCATCTTGATTGTTTCTTCCTTATATTTGCCCTTTCCCATTCCTACTTGGCAAGAATTGGCTTTCTGTTCAAGGATCTTTTTGCATCTTTGTCCAGCTTTAGCCTGGTGATAACCGCCCTGCTGTGGTGAATGCCCACGTGGGCGGTTGTGCAATTAGCTTTTTTCCACTGCACCTGTTCAATGTAGATGACATATTTCATCCTGCAAACCTGGACTACTTTGCCAATTTGCTGACCTTTATAGTGTCCTCACACAACTGAACTTCATCATCCTTTCAGATGGGCGTGGATTGAACATCGTACTCCTGTCTCAGCTCTTTGGAAAGAAGGGAAAATGTAATCCTCCTGAGAATGTGGGAAGGCTCATTGAAATGTCCTTTATGGTTCTTGATTCAGTCCAAAATGACAAATGGATTGAATTTCATTTTGGTCACTGCCACTTCGGCAATGGCCACAAAAAAGAGATGACTATTTTTATAGTAATTAGTCTGGTTATGCGAAGGTGAGAGATGCCTCTCAATTCATGTTTCATTTTTTGCCTATGGGTGGAGGGCTATAACCTTAGCCCACTCCTTTCTTCTCCACATTAGGGGCGGAATGGATGGCCCACCCGATAACCCCATCAGTTCACTCCGATAGGTCCCTGAGCCTCACTTTTGCAAACCTCAGATTTGCTTACAGCAATCTGAAGCAAATAGTTTGGGGGTGAATATGAGGCAGTTCTTATATGCTTCAATAATGCATGGTGGAATTTTGTTGTACCCCTTCAATCCATGTGTCCAATTATACCATACAGGACAAGATGAATGAAGATGTTTTATTTTCAAGGTTCAGTAGGGAAGTATGTTTAAAATTGGTTGAGGACTCTAAGCTCTTTCCCCCCCAAAAGAAATATTTCCGGGAAATATATTTCTGTCTTTTATATAATGATGGCTGTTTGTTGTATGAATGTGACAGAAGCTGCAATGAAAATGAGTAATCAGATGCCAATAACACCTCTGACACTCCTCTAGATCAGCAAAAAAGTGCAAGTGATTTGTCTGCTAATAGCTGGAAATTGTGCTACAAATATGTGTTGTTGGAAACTTTAAAATCACAAATACGTATGTTTAAATATTAGTATGTAGATAGATGATAATACTGCTGTAGTTGGCTGAAAGGGAAAGAAAAGTCACTGTGATGTTAACACAGCAAGGCCATCATCCATCATGAAGGAAATGCTTAGATGCTCACAATAACAGAACTGAAGTTAGAAACACAGATTATTAAGAATACAGCAGATGATGTTAAGGTGCAGTGTTTAGGGAGAATGTATCCAACAGCCCCAAAGATTTGGTTGAGACAGAGCTGCTGGCTATTTCTTTATATTTTTGTGGTTGTTTTGCTGCCATAGAAGCCTCAGTCCCTAGGACAGAGAGGGCATCTCTGTTGTCAACCTGTGATACAACTTTTAGCGGCACCAAACTGCCATGGGGCTGCCCCCAGCTCTCCTGAGATACAGTGAGGAGATGCTTCGTGCGGTTCCCCCGGACAAGGCATCGGGAACGTGGACTCTGGGGACCATGCAGGAGCTGTGGGGAAGGAGGCTGAAGTAGCCAAGAGTAATGATGGGGAGGTTTTATTTATTTATTTTAAGAAACCGAGAATTCCTGTGTGAAATTGTTATTGTGCTGAATATGACCCTACCTTTTCTTTTGGAAATCCAAACCAGACACTATCTTATACAGACCCCTGGCATGTGAGGTGGTCACCAAGAGTTTGCAGAGACTTATGGTCAGTGCAAGGCCCAGAGGTTTTCATCCAGCTCCCATGGTCAAGAGAAGGTGTAAACAGCCCATTGTCCTCACCCATTTCTGTGCTGTGGAATCCCTGGTTGCAGAGTGTTGCAAAGTGTACTGATCATAGGTTAATGGTGGTAAAGGATAAAATGGGGAGGGCACATGAAAAGGTAAAATCTGTTCTTCCTACTCAGATGATTCATTATAGTAATCAGCATCGAGTGAATTCTCATCACTTGGAGGCTCACTCATGTCTTGCCGGAGCTCTTACAAAGTGTTGCTAAGGTAGGACACTGCTGGTACAGATAGGGGTAGTTCGCAAGGCTCAGGGTCTTTCAGAAAAAAAAAGATACAGAGGAGAGATGTTTCTATTAATGTGGCCAGGGTGGATGGGAAAGCTCTGTTTCTGAGAGATCGTCAATGCCCCCAAATGGTTTTTATACTTTCATACTCTGATTATTATTACAGGATGACAAATATGAGGATGCTTCTGGGCTGACTTATATCTGTGGCAAACGCCACGTAACTTGTAGTAATAAACACCCATGCAATTGCACTCATTCAGGATGATTCAGCTGTCCGTTATCCCAGCATGAAAAGTGGCCTACACCATTTCTCCCTCCCCTGGGCCCTTTCAGATTGGCACAGTGGAAAGACAATACCACAGAGATTAGCTTTCAAGAGAGACATGGAGTGGTGAGTGCTTTTGGTGCATTTCCTCAAAGACATAGGAATGAAAGTTTTGTCACACAAAATCAGATCAGATTTAAAAATTGTAGGAGTTTATTGTGCACTCAAAAGAACAGCTGAAGAACTGGGAGGCTTCAAACCAGAAGAGGTAAGAAACTCTGCTTACAACAGTTACTGTGCAGTTTATAAGCATTAAGGAGGAAGTATCGTGACCTTTTTTGTAATTGGCTGTTAATACATTAACATTCTTTTAGGGCAAGTAGAGCTGTTTAAGTTGATCTGACTTTTGCTGATTAGGTTACTTTTACTGAATCCTGCTGGCAAAAACATAAAGCTTATATTTTGTGTTTCATTTATGATTAGGGCTAGAATTTCTGAAAAATTAGGATGACTTCAGCTCTGGCTACCTGGCTATGGGCAATTGGCCTTGGGTTATATCTAAATTATGACCTCCATTTCTTTTTTTTTTTAACAATTACTTTCTTCTAGTGATTCTCTCAGCTGAACTCAGAGTGTGACTAACTATTTGTCATTACTCTTGGCCATCACATTTTCTTTTCTGTAGACATTTGTAGGAGCAAACTAGAATCTCATTGGATTCTGTGATTCTTGTCCAGGTAGTTGCTGTTGTTTAATCCTCATGGAGATAATCTGAAGAGTTCATGGCTGCTGAGAAGCATTTAAGACTCAAAAGATTATAACACACAAGGGACATTATCAAGATGACTAACAGGGAGCTAATACCAAGAATTTGAAAAAGACCCTGAGTATTAATTGGAATATGTGGAGGGCTTTTTTGAAGGATAAAGTATCTTTGGTTTTGGACCCCCAAAATACTCTGAAAGTATACAAGAAACAAGGCTACACACCTCATATTAAATTATGCAGCACTCATGTTCAAGTGAAGTTAGAGGGAGAGCTTGGGGACTAATTTTAGTAATATTTAAATGCATTTATTGCTACTGATTTTCAAGACTGCTTACAACCACAATGCAAAGTCTCAGGGTGAGTACATTATAGTAGATAGTTACTTAGTGAGAGATTGCTCTGAACCTGATGCCTCGGGAAGGATGTCAATATCTATAGAGCCTCACTCTCCTGACAGCATTTTTTTACTTTTATTTTAGGTTCAGGGGTACATGTGCAGGATGTGAAAGTTTGTTACATAGGTAAACATGTATCTTTGGGGGTTCGTTACACAGATTATTTCATCACCCTGGTATTAAGCCTAATATCCATTGGTTATTTTTCCTGATCCTCTCCCTCCTCCCACCCTTCACTCTCCGATAGGCTCCAGTGTGTGTCGTTCCCCTCTAGGCTTCTATGTGTTCTCATCATTTAGCTCCCACTTATAACTGAGAATATGCAGTATTTGGTTTTCTGTTTCTGTTTCTGCATTAGTTTGCTAAAGATAATGGCCTCCAGCTCCATCCAAGTCCCTGCAAAGGATACGATCTTGGTTTTTTTTTCTGTTTTTTTTGTTTGTTTGTTTTTGTTTTCGTTTGAGACAGAGTTTCACTCTTCCTGCCCAGGTTGCAGTGCAATGGCGCAATCTTGGCTGACTGCAACCTCTGCCTCCCAGGTACAAGTGATTCTCCTGCCTCAGCCACCCAAGTAGCTGGGATTACAGGTACCTGCCACCACGCCTGGCTAATTTTTTTGTATTTTTAGCAGAGACGGGGTTTCAGCATGTTGGCCTGGCTAGTCTTGAACTCCTGATCTCAGGTGATCCACCAACCTCACCTCCCAAAGTGCTGGGATTACAGGCATGAGCCACCATGCTCAGTTGATATTCTTTTTTATGGCTGCATAGTATTCCATGGTGTATATGTACCACATTTTCTTTGTCCTTTCTATCACTGATTGACATTCAGGTTGATTCCATGTCTTTGCTATTGTAAATAGTGCTATAATGAACATATGTATGCATGTGTCTTTATAATAGAATGATTTATTTTGGGGGGATATATATAATCCCCGTAATGGGATTGCTGGGTCAAATGATATTTCTATATTTGGGTCCTTGAGAAATCTTCACAAAATTTTCACAATGTTTGAACTAATTTATGCTCCTGCCAACAGTGTATAAGTGCTGCTTTTTCTCCACAACTTTGCCAGCATCTGTAGCCCTGACTGCATCTTTATTCCCTGAAGCTAGACACATTTCCACAGGCCTTGGGTTTTCTGGGGAATATGGGACATGTTCCCCACTTAAAACAATGTTTCAAAATCAGAAATATATAGGTATCATGACAGTTCTAAAATATTACAGCTGTCAGATGATACTAGCTGACAGAGGAAGGATTTCCGAGTGATAGGAAAAGAATAAGTAGTTTCATCAGTAGACAAAGTTATGGCATTGCAATAAGAAGGTATAGATTCTGAATACAGCTAGTATTCTATAATGTAAAGACATTACTCAGATGCCTTCTATGTACCTTTCAAATATATGTGCAGTGAGGGTGAGTCTCTAGTGAAGCATGCTGTCCTCTCTCTCTCTATTCTAGCTGGCTTCTATGTTTGTGTGTCTGAGTCTATCCTCTTATTCCACACATGCTGGCTTTTTTGCTCCCGCATGGCCACCTCTGCATGGAAGGATCATTTCATCCTAGTTATCCAAGGGCTGAGGTTTCTAGCAAGAAATGCCACGATGACATTTCCATATGACCTGCCTACATGATCAATGGAATGTCAACCTAAATAACACAGAGAGGCTCTCTGAAAGAAAAATGATATTTATGCAAGAACGGGGCATTGCAATGAGAATATATGTGCCATGGTAAACTGTGTGCATATTCAAGGAGGTAAAGGCAGATGAAGGGTTTTAAGGAAAAAGTTGGGGGATTACATAATTGTTTTGATATAATTATTCTTGGCTACAAGGATCAATAACAAAAGTGGCACCAGACTCGGGTTGGCTGGCAGTTTCTAGGGAGATGTCCTTGCAGGAGTATTTTTGTGTGTGAGGTTGCAATGGCCTTTGTGTAAGGTTGTGGTTTTTTGTTATCAGTCATTTGTGCATGAGAGCTCTCTCTTCATGGCCTTTCCTGGTTCTGTTTGTCAGGGTTTTTAACACAAGTGACCCTGTTTTGATTCTGACAACTTTCACAAGAGGCATGATGGCCTGGGAATGTAATGGTTATTTCCTTCTAGGGCTTCTATCATCTTCACCTGCTTCAAAGAGGTGAGCCATAGTGCTGTGATTGGATTTAAACAACCCGGTAGGTGATTTATACTAGGACTATGGTCAATTCCGTTCTCTTTGGGATTGGTTTTCTAAGGCAGCATGAATTAGTCTTGCCTCTGGAACCCAAGGATTCCTGTTTGTGGGGCATTGAATAAATGCTATCTGCTTACACTAATGGTTCAAAGACTGGAGAGATGATGCCTGATGTTCACAGCACAAGTTTCTATTACTTTCAGGAATAAGAGGAAGAGCATTCACATATTAATAATGGTAATTCTGCAAACACTCAAAAACATCATTTTGAGCTTGGAAAGGCCAAACTGTTTCACTCTAATGGACATGTTTGTCTGCCCTGCTCTCAGGTGTTGGTGGAAAGCTAATATTTATGCTCTACTGCACACAGGCAAAGATCTGTCAGCAGACTCCTCCATGTTTATAAAGCCATAGTGGGAACTTGCCGTGCTTTAAGAGTAAATGTAGTACTGCAAGTGGCTGATAACATTCCTGAGATTTGTGAAGTTTGCATTTTAAAGACATTCCCACAGAGCTTTTGGTGAACATTATGTTCAACAACTCAACTGTAAGCAGGAAGCTTTAGTTTCCCAGCTGCACTGAGATTATCAGACTGTAAACAGAATATTTTGAGGGTTATTGCTTTAAAGAGTGGTTGCTTTGAACCCGCAGAGTATTACTAAACTTGCTGCTGGAGGGGGAAGGTTGAGCTATGGTCAGATCTTTCTGATATGACTTTAGTGAGAAGTCTGGAAGTTCGCAACTATCAGTTTTCACCTTCTTAGCATATGTCCTCTTGAAAAATTCAGAGATGATGATGTGGCTTTAGTTTGTGGAAGCATGCCAAAAACTCCACATGAACTCTAGCAAGTATCTTCAGAGCCTGCTTAACTGCAGCATACATTACAGAACAGGAGTCTTTAGCATGCCTGGCCCCGAGACTGTCAGTATCATAGAGGAGGATTGACACCCATCTCTAGGTAATAACCTAGGTGAACATTCTAGTGAATTGCCACCTAGGCATCACACTGAGAGTTACTTCTGCACACCCCAAGTATTATAGCTCTATGACATAATGGTGCTCAAGATAATGGTGTCACACCAAACACTGGGAAAGGGCAGCAAGGTCAATTTTGACAAGTTAAAGACCTCTGGGTCTGATTATTTCAAAAAGAGGGAGAATGAAGCCTCCAGCTTTGTTGTGCAGCAGCAGGCCATGGTTTGTGATAAAGACAGCAAGGGATAAAGAAAAAGGTGAAAAAGAAACTCTGCAAGGTGGCCCCATCTGTGTGATTATTATGACTATAAAGCATGCTCTTCTGGCTGCTGAATCCTTTGGAAGGCAGTGATATACTAGCCAAGCTCTTTCATTCTGGAAACAGCTTTGTGGGTGTGTATGTGTGTAAGACAAACCTAACGGGAAATGGAGATAAGGTGTTATCAGAGATTTGTTTTTAAAGAAAATTATCTGGTGC
Organism: Colobus angolensis palliatus; assembly: GCF_000951035.1. NCBI lineage: Eukaryota > Metazoa > Chordata > Mammalia > Primates > Cercopithecidae > Colobus > Colobus angolensis. The sequence continues at coordinate 3,311,009 of NW_012116622.1, forward strand.
TGCCAGTCTTTATAGGCAAGCTATATCTAATCTATGGAGGCCTTCCTGCAATATTTAATAATGCAGGGCAGTGAATTTATGAACATGTTGGTGTAGACAATTGTTAAAATCAGAACAGGCCTTCATCAATTATGTCATGCCAACAACATCATGATCCTTAGCCATATTCTTTATTTATTATTATTATACTTGAAGTTCTGGGATACATGTGCAGAACGTGCAGGTTTGTTATATAGGTATACATGTGCCCTGGTAGTTTGCTGCACCCATCAACCTATCATCTACATTAGGTATTTCTCCTAATGCTACCCCTCCCCTTACCCACAACCCCGCAACAGGCCCCGGTGTGTGTGATGTTCTCCTCTCTGCGTCTATGTGTTCTCACTGTTGAACTCCCACTTACGAGTGAGAACATGTGGTGTTTGGTTTTCTGTTCCTGTGTTAGTTTGCTGAGAATGATAATTTCCAGCTTCATCCATGTCCCTGCAAAGGACATGAACTCTTCCTTTTTTATGGCTGCATAGTATTCCATGGTGTATATGTGTCACATTTTCTTTATCCAGTCTAGCATTGATGGGCATCTGGGTTGGTTCCAAGTCTTTGCTATTGTGACTAGTTCTCCAATAAACATACATGTGCATGTGTCTTTATCATAGAATGATTTATAGTCCTTTGGGTATATACCCAGTAATGGGATTGCTGGGTCAAATGGTATTTCTAGTTCTAGAACCTTGAGGAATTGCCACACTGTCTTCCACAATGGTTGAATTAATTTACACTCCCACCAACAGTGTAAAAGCACTCCTATTTTTCTACATCCTCTCCAGCATCTGTTGTCTCCCGACTTTTTAATGATCACCATTCTAACTGGCATGAGATGGTATCTCATTGTGGTTTTGATTTGCATTTCTCTAATGACTAGTGATGATGAGCTTTTTTTCATATGTTTGTTGGCTGCATAAATGTCTTCTTTTGAAAAGTATCTGTTCATATCCTCTCCCCACTTTTTGATGGGGTTGTTTTTTTCTTATAAATTTGTTTAAGTTCCTTGTAGATTCTGGACATTAGTCCTTTGTCAGATGGATAGATTGTAAAACTTTTCTTCCATTCTGTAGGTTGCCTGCTCACTCTGATTATAGTTTCTTTTGCTATGCAGAAGCTCTTTAGTTTAATTAGATCCTATTTGTCAATTTTGGCTTTTGTTGCCATTGCCTTTGGTGTTTTAGTCATGAAACCTCTGACCATGCCTGTGTCCTGAATGGTATTGCCTAGGTTTTCATGGTTTTAGGTCTTACCTTTAAATCCTTAACTCATCTTGAGTTAATTTTTGTGTAAGGTGTAAGGAAGGGGTCCAGTTTCAATTTTCTGCGTATGTTCCTAGTCACATTCTAAATATATTCTGGCCATGGCAAGGAAAACCTCACTATCAATATAACCATAAAATGCACAATTCTTTTTACTGCCTGCCTAAGACAAATTCCAGATACCTGCATAGACCAGATAAATATACTCCATTCATTCATGCTTCCTCTGGAAACTCTCCATGGTGCCTCTTAGTTGCCCCTGCATGGACCTCCAGGTAAATTAAATATACTGGAGATTCCTTGACATATTGATTCCTTGGCAAACTCCCATGGAAAGCAGGTGTCTTTGAGCCCAACTGGCTGGCTCTGAGTGTCTCAAGGAACTGTTCATTCTGGGAAGCTGAAAGGAAGGAAACATTTCAGCAGCCTGTGCCCACACACCTTTGCATGGTGCAGAATCAGCAATGTCTGATGATAGGCTAAGGAATCTGGATTTATTGAAATTACTTATGCGAGCATCCTCAAAACAAAGCAAAGCTATAATTAATCGAAATTCTGTAATCTCAGGGATTGCTCCTGACACACTGTAGGGTAAAAGTTATCAACTCAAGCCAGTTCTGCATTTTAAAAACTGATACATAATAGATGTACATATTTGGGCATACATGTGATATTTCATACATTTATATAATGTGTAAAGATCAAATCAGGGAATTTGGGATATCTATCACCTTCACTATTTATCTTTTCTTTGTCCTAGGAGCATTTGATTTACTCCCTTCTAGCTATTTTGAAATGTATAAGGTATTAATGTTAACTATAGTCACCCTACTGTCAATCAGCACTTTAAACAAAGGTGGCCACTGACTAAAAGCGTGGTGAGACAGTAGGATTCTTCAAATATTAGCAAGTTCTAGTATCCCTGTGCTGCTCAGACTTCTGACCACTTGTTAGTGGAATGTAACAACAAGTTGTGTCTGGTGAATAAACTGTCTTCAGGTAGAACAAGTGAGAACATACAACTGCTTCCTCTACAGAGGAAAATACGATTACTTTGACCCACAATCTAGACCTGTGCTGTTCAGTGCAGCAGCCACTAGCCATACAGAGCCCCCAAGCACTTGAAATGCGACTTGTCCAAAGTAAGATGTGCTCTAAGTATAAAATACACACCAGAATTCAATAGCATTAAAAAAGAATGTAAAATATCCCATTCATGATTTTTTATTTTGATGACATATGGAAATAATCTTTTTATATATTTGATTGATGAAAATATATCATTACACTTAATGTCTTCTGTTTCTTTTCACTTTTTAAATACGGCTACTAGAAAAATTTCAATTACCTGTGTGGCTTGCATTTGTGACTCACATTATATTTTTAGTGGATAGCACTTGATTGAGAAATTTCATCCTGCTCTGTTTTAAATAGAGTGGGAAAGATAAAGTCTACAGTTGTGCTCAACATCAACTTTTGATTAGTAGTGTGGGCAAACAGAGGAGAAGCTTAGATTTGTCTTTCCTGAAAGTCAGTGTATACCACCTGCCCATCCTACATTCTGGGAGCACCAAACTTGGTCTGCATCTGCAGAAATCTTGGACATTGTAAATTGATGCTACCGAGAAAACCCAAGACTCCTGCTGAACAAGATGCAGCCACACAACCAAATGGCTGTGAGGTCAGTGGAGGAATGTGTCCAGTGTGTCACTGCTGACCTGGATTGCTTTGTCGTGCAAGCTGGCACAGCAAGCACCAGCCCAGGGAGGGACACATCCATCATGGCTTAACCACGCTCACAGGCTTCACTGAGCAGAGAAAACATACACAATAGAGGCATGAATGAATGTGCAGCATCCCAGACATGCTCATCTGGTGTCTCTGGGAAAGTAAAAGATGATCCCAGCTGCTAAGAGGGAAAAGCTTGGCTTTTTTTTTTTTTTTTAAAGGAAAGATAATTTTTATACCTTCTGCTTTTCTTCTTTTAAAACAAAATAGAACAAATTTCTTAATTTATTAGTGTGGGAGAAGGTATGAGTTTGAGGAAAAGGTGAAAAATTGGTCATAAGGAAACAAAATACAATGCTATGAGTGCATTTGTGACTGACAGATTATAATCTTCTTTTTTATAACAGTTGAGGGAACTCCTGTTGGGGGATACGTTTATTTGAGAGTGGAAGATTGGCAGGAGCAGTCTATTATTGCTGCAGCATTGGCTGTTTCATTTTTAAAATAAATAACCATCCCGTTATTTAGACAGCGGAAGTTAAAATATATTTTGCTTTTTGGCAAAGACAAAAATCTTGCCAATATTGTTCTAAGAAATGAATGTTTAAAAACCACTGTAGTGTAACTATGTGTTATGAAATGTGGAATATTCTTATTCTGAAATCTTTTACTTATTTTTATTATTTTATTTTCCAGAGAATAAATTAAACAGAGAACATTTCCTGTTGTTCTGAAATGTTACTGTTATTTTACTTTAAAACAGATTATGAAGTATTATTTTTTAGGAAAGTATCCAAAGAAGTAAAAAAAAAAAAAAAAAAGTTATTTTCTAGGAATGAGCTTGAAGAGGCCAAAACATTTTTAATAATTTAAACATCAAGTGAAATAATAACAAACCAAGTAAATTGAAGTCCACAAGCCATAGTGATCCTCAAAAAGGGGAGGGAAGGGATAAGACAAAGCTCTTGTCTCCTCCCTTCAGGTTGCCAGCTCACACAATATAAAGCTCTTTCTTACAGAAGGATACTAGTTGATGAATGTAGAAGGACTAATGGAATTAGAGAGTCACTATTTTCCAACGTTTAATATAATAATGGATCCAGGCATGCATTATCAATGGTTGTTAAAATCAGGAACTGAAAGTTGGTTGCAAAAGACGACATTTTCATGGTGCCAAAGTCTCAGCTTATAGATTTTTGACAAATGTAAAAGCAAAACGATACTTTTGTAATGAAGGAAACTGATGCTTACTCCCTTAATCTCAGATCACTAACTGGTGTCACATGACATCTTGGGCCTCCTAATGAAGCATACAACTTTGTCTATGAAATGTTCTTGCCAAAAATGTTTATCCTGAATCTAATCAGGCCTAGAAACTACACTATTCAATACAGAAATGTAAGGGAGAAAGGTTTTCCACAACCCTCTTTGGGTCCCTGGCTGGGTCTGGAAATAAAGTTGGCAGATACATTAACAGGAGAAGAGCAGACACATGTTGTATTAGTCTGTTTTTATGCTGCCGATAAAGACATATCTGAGACTGGGAAGAAAAGGAGGTTTAATCTGACTTCCAGTTCCACATGACTGGGGAGGTCTCATAATCATGCAGAGGGCAAAAGGCACTTCTTACATGGCAGCAGCTTCTTCCTCATTTTTGCAGCAAATGGCAGCAGCAAGAGAGAAAACATAACAAAGAAGCTTCTTACGTGGCAGCAGCAAGAGAGAAAACATGAGGAAGAAGCAAAAGCAGAAACCCTTGATAAACCCATCAGATCTCTGGACACTCATTCACTATCAGGAGAATAGCAATGGAAGGACTGGCCCCCAAGATTCAATTACCTCCCCCTGGGTTCCTCCCACAATATGTGAGAATTCTGGGAGATACAATTCAAGTTGAGATTTCAGTGGGGACACAGCCAAGCCATATTATTCCACCCCTGACCCCTCCAAATCTCCTCACATTTCAAAAACAATCATGCCTTTTCAACAATCCCCAAAGTCTTAACTCATTTTAGCAGTAACCCAAAAGTCTACAGTCCAAAGTCTCATCTGAGACAAGGCAAGTCCCTTCCGCCTATGAGCCAGGAAACTGAAAAGCAAGCTATCTACTTCCTAGATAAAATGGGGTTAGAGGTATTGGGTAAATGCAGCCATTCCAAATGGGAAAAATTTTGCCAAAATCAAAGAGTTGCAGGGCCCATGTGAGTCCAAAATCCAGCAGAGCAGTCAAATCTTAAAGCTTCAGAATGATCTCCTTTGACTCTAGGTCTCACATCCAGGTCATGCTGATGCAAGAGGTGGGTTCACATGGTCTTGGGCAGTTCCACCCTGTGGCTTTGCAGGGTATAGCCTCCCTTCTGGCTGCTTTCACGGGCTGGCACTGAGTGTCTGCAGCTTTTCCAGATACACGGTAGAAGCTGTCGGTGGATCTATCATTCTGGGGTCTGGAGGATGGTGGCCCTCTTCTCACAGTTCCGCTAGGCAGTGCCCCAGTAGGGATTCTGTATGGGGGCTCCCATCCCACATTTCCCTTCCACACTGCCCTAGCAGAAGTTCTCCATGAGAGCCCCGCCCCGCAGCAAACTTTTGCCTGGGCATCCAGGCATTTCCATATATCTTCTGAAATCTAGGTGTATGTTCCCAAACCTCAGTTCTTGACTTCTGTGCACCTGCAGGCTCAAGACCAAATGGAAGCTGACAAGTTTGGGACTTCCACCCTCTGCAGCCACAGCCAGAGCTCTATGTTGGCTCCTTTCAGCCACAGCTGGAGTGGCTGGGACACGGGGCACCAAGTCCCTAGGCTGCACACAGTATGGGGATCCTGGACCCAGCCCACAAAGCCACGTTTTCCTCCTAGGCCTCCGGGCCTGTGATGGGAGGGGCTGCTGGGAAGTTCTTTGACATGGCCTGGAGACATTTTCCCCATGGTCTTGGGAATTAACATTAAGCTCCTTACTACTTATGCAAATGTCTGCAGTTGGCTTGAATTCTCCCCAGAAAATGGGTATTTCTTTTCTATCACATAGTCAGGCTATAAATTTTCCAAAGTTTTATGCTCTACTTCCCTTATAAAACCGAATGCCTTTAACAGCACCCAAGTTACCTCTTGAATGCTTTGCTGCCTAGAAATTTCTTTCTCCAGATACTCTAAATCATCTCTCTCAAGTTCAAAGTTCCATAAATTTCTAGGGCAGGGGCAAAATGCTGCCAGCCTCTTTGGTAAAACATAATTAAGAGTGACCTTTGCTCCAATTCCCAGCAAGTTCCTCACCTCCATCTGAAACCAACTCAGCTTGAATTGTATTGGCCATATCACTATCAGCATTTTGGTCAAAGCCATTCAACAAATCTTTAGGAGGTTCCAAACTTTCCCACATTTTCCTGTCTTCTTCTGAGCCCTCCAAACTGTTCCAACCTCTGCCTGTTACCCACTTCCAAAGTTGCTTCCACATTTTCAGGTATCGTTTCAGCAACACCCCCCTCTACTGGTACCAATTTACTGTATTAGTTCATTTTCATGCTGCCGATAAAGACATACCCAAGACTGGGAAGAAAGGAGGTTTAATTTGACTTATACTTCCACATGGCTGGGGAGGTCTCATAATCATGGCGGAAGGTGAAAGGCACTTCTTACGTGGTGGCAGCAAGAGAGCAAAATGAGGAAGAAGCAAAAGTGGAAACCCCTGATAAACCCATCAGATCTCCTGAGATTTAGTCACTATCACGAGCATAGCATGGGAAAGACCAGCCCCCGTGATTCAATTACCTTCCCCTGGGTCCCTCCCACAACACGTGGGAATTCTGGGAGATACAATTCAAGTTGAGATTTCAATGGGGAAACAGCCAAACCAAATTATATGTATTTGAGAAATTTTTCATGATATGGGAGCCTTCATAAGGAAATGTGGACGCAATGAAACAGGGAAACCTGCATGCGTTGTAAGCTAAGTCTGATGAAGAAGAGGATAGTTGTAGAGAAACGTGATTGGACAAAAAGAGATACGATCTAATGACGATAAACTAGGGATAACTTAGCAAGGCCTGCTTGTCTCCAATTGTTTTCCGTGTCTCTATGTCTTCAGAGGTGAGGACATTCCTTTCCTCCTGGTATGAGGAGGAACCCTCTAGAATGAGAATTTATGACCTATTTTCAGGGAAAAGTCACATACGGCTTGCTTCATGGGAGAATGGGCAAGGGAAATCCGGTTTCTAAGGCCTGCCTCAGGAGAGGATGGGGGGAAGGTCAAAGAGACCTTCTCTCCTGTGGTTTTCTCAGTTTCCTTCAGCTTAAAATCCTCAGGATGCCAAGGTGCCATATTTTGGGGTGGTAGGTTCTGTGTCCTGGCAGTAGCTACTGGTTATACGTGGCTATTGAGCGATTAGAATGAGGCTTGTTTGAACTGAGATGTGGTAAAGTGTAAAATACTGGACTTTGATGACTTAATATGAGAAAAAAAGAATGTAAAAATACTACATGTTAATTACATGTTAAAATGATAATGTTTGGGATAGGTTGGGTAAAATGAAATACATGATTAAAGTTAATTTTACTTTAAATTTTCATTTTACTTTCTAAAGCCTTAAAGTTTTAACAGTTGTGTCACATTTCAGGACTCGTAATCAATTGAAGATAGAAGAAATTGGCATTTGCATCACTCTCCCCAGCTGTGATTTCACAGACCTGGACACACATAGTCATGGTAATTAAGTGACAGGTCATAAATGTCCCTTCAGGGTGGGAAGTGTTGATTTGGCTGACAGGACAGTCTCACATTTAGTTAGGAGATGGGTTATTGAAATTTCACATAGTTAGGAGATGGGTTATTGAAATTTAACATACTTAGGAGATAGGTTATTGAAATTTAACATAGTTTGGAGATAGGTTATTGAGATTTAACATAGTCAGGAGATGGGTTATGGAGATTTAACAGGGCTACAGCAGTCCCTCCATTAGGGCCTTCCTTCCTCATCTTACAAGATGGGAAGAATAGATACTTATGACAGATACCATCATTACTAGTTACACACAATGCAGGAAAGGAGGATCAGATACTTTTGGAGGCTGTTCTTCATTACACATGCTTTTCTCAGTGCATGTATATGTGTGTTATCTGTGTTATCTCAAACAGTTCCACTTCTGACTTGGTTTGTTCTTTGAGCTATAATGTATTTAAAAGTCACTGTCACTATTTGTGGGGTTTGTGTGTGTGTGTGTGTGTGTGTGTGTGTTTGAAACATTCTGACAAAAATCTGTAGAGTGATGATATGTGCCTTTATGAGTCTCTTGTAATGTTGACTGGTGACTTTTCTTTTTCTGATGCTTTTCTTTCTCTGAGGTTTTTACTTTTTTTAATAAAATTATCTCCTGGGTTTCCTCTTTCATTTACATTCTGCAGAAGTCTTAGTTCCTTTTTGGTCAATTTCTTTACTGAACAGTCTTTTACCATTCCTCAACACATCCACAGTCGCACTTTATAACTCATATGAGGCCTAAAAACATCAAAATTTCTTTCAGAAGAGTCATAGGCTTTCAAAATAAGCTCTGGAGCTGCTTCTCATTCTTGACCCAGTCATCACTGAAGCTCCATGCAGTATTAATCCCAAACCAACATGAGCCTTTTTCAACCTTGCAACAGCTTCCAATTTCTGTCTTAGAAAACCATGTGCTCCTCTTAAACATTCCTCTCTCTCAGAATGCAAAAGTGCACCTTCACAATGAGAAATGGGGAAAAAGTTGATCTATTCAGCATTAACCTGGGGACTCTGGCCACTGCTATCAGGCAAGGGGAATAAACACAAGGTGTAAAGATCCAAAAGAAATATTCATAGATAAAGTCACTGTTTATAGAAAAAAATCCAAAATAAACTTCTACAAATTATTAGAACTAAAATGATTCAATGGTCATTGAATCATTGAATACAAAGACAGTATATAAAAATTGGTTTTCTGTGTACTAGCAATCAACAATTTGTAAATGAAGTAAAAAAATCAGTTAAAATAGTATTAAAAAAACTGAAGAGTAAATCTGACAAAAGATGCGCAATACCTCTACGCTGAAAATTATTGAACAATATTGAGAGAAATCTCTACTCCTAAATCAGTGGAAAGATATGTTCACAGTCTGGAAGATTCAATATTTTTGTGATGTAATTATGTGCAAATTAATCTACATATTCAGCACAATCTCAATCAAAATTCAAGTAGGTTTTTCATTGGAGATTAAAAAGTTTATTTTAAAATATTTATATTCAGGGATCTAGAATTGCCAAGAATACTTTGGATTAAAAAAATAAAGTTCAAGGATTTAACTAAAACCTCACTATAAAGCTATAATGATTAAAAGTTTGTGTTGGTGCAAGAAAAGACAAATAGACCAATGGAATGGAATGGAGAGCCCAGAAACAGATCTACAGTTATACAGTCACTTTATTTATATAAAACTACTGCAATTATAGGGAGAAAAGATGTTCCTTTAAATAAATGTTACTGGAACAAATGCATATTTCTATATTTTAAAAAAATAACCTTGGGCTGTTCTTCACAGTGTCTGCAAAATTAATTTCATATGAATCATAGTTCTAAATGCTAAAGGGAAAACAATACAAATTTTAGAAGAAAATATCATCATGACCTTGGGGTAGGCAAAGCTTTCTTAAATAATACCCAGAGAATCCTAATCATAAAAGTGAAGGTTTAGCGATGAAACTTCCTTAAAATTAAGAACTCTGTTCCTTAAACAATACCATTTAAAAAGTGAAAAGGCAGCCATTTACTTGGAGAAAATATTTATAATAATTATATTCAAGAAAAGAATCACATTCAGAATACATAAAGAACTCCTACAAATCAATAAGGAAAAGATAAACAATTTAATATAACCAATGGGTAGAGACTTATATAAGCTCTTCCCAAAAGAAGATATCCAAATAGCCAGTAAACCTATGAAAAGAGGTTCAGCCTCATGACTTTGCAGAAAAATGCAAATTAAAACCACAAAAATTTTTCCAACTACATGTCCATAGTTTTCCAACTGCATGTCCACCTCAATAACTAAAGCTAAAAAGGCTAACAATTTCAAGTGTTAGTGAACATAAGAGCAACCAGAACGCTCATATATTCCTGGAGCAAGTATAAGTGGATAAACCATTTGAAAAACATTTCTATCATATTTTTAATACCTAATAACCAAGAGAAATGAGTACATATGTTCCTCAAAATGTTAGAGGAACCTTAGTTGGCCAAACCTCTAGTATGATAAAACATGACTAGAGTGACTCCATCTTGAAGTAAATAGCTAGGTACTCTCAAGACACCTATAAAGTTAACGCTTAGGATCTGAAAACAGCCACATTCTAAGCTGACCACCAATTATAATTACAAAATATTTATGGCCATACAGAACATTTCCTGCCAAGCCTAGAGATGCCCAGATGTCCTAAGTGTGCAGCCCACTTTACTTAAAAATAAAATTAATGAGCAGGCTTAGGTTAAAGATTAATGGTCATTATAGCAGCAATAGCCCCTACCTTTAGTGAGCACATCTGCACATTCCATGTTTAATTAACTCCTAAGAGTGTTTTAAAAGTAGAGACACTAACAAAGGATGGAACATTTTTCTTCCTGCCTTCTGAAAACGTCCTACTCTGTAATGGAGTAGTTTCCAATAAACTTGCTGCTTTCACTGTGCTCTGTGACTCCCCGCAAATTCTTTTTTGTGCAAGATCCAAGAACTTGTACTTGGGGTCTGGATCAGGATACTCTTTTTCCAACAACAAAAAGACATACACAAGGATGTTAACAGTAGCTTTATTCGTAATTTTCCCAAACTGAAAACAATATAAATGTTTATTATCAGGAAAGGGAAACTGTGTGTGTGTGTGTGTGCGTGTGTGCATGTATGTGTATTTACACACATATATATGCACACTTTGTAATGTATATATACGTATTCACATATATACACACATACATTCATCTAACAAAATGCCATTCAGTGATGAAAAAGAAAGGACTACTATACACAACAACTTGGATGAATTTCACACACACTTTGTTGAGTGATGCAAACCTAACACAAAACAGGATATACAAATACAATTCTGTTTATATAAAGCTCAAGAAGAGGCAAAATTAATGAATGACTATCAAAGCCAGAATAATAGTTACTATTTTAGGGTGGGAGTTAACAGGGAAATGTGCTAGAAATGTTTTTCTTTAGTTTTTTTTTTTTTTACATGCACAAGGAGGCTGCATAGAAATGCTTAATATCTTTTTTCTTTTTCTTTATTTTTTTCTATAACCTCAGAAGGGAAGAAATGTTTTATATCTTGATCTGGGTAGTGGTTAAATGTTTTATATCTTGATCTGGGTAGTGGTTAAATGTTTTATATACTGACCTGGGTAGTGGCTACATAAGCATTCACATGTGGAAAAATTCAATAAGTTCTACACTTAAGATTAATACATTTTGTGGTATATATTTACACCTCAAATTTATAAACTTTTTTTAAAAATTAATAACTTATTATGTAGTAGGGTTGGTGCCTACTAAAAGAAATTTTGGGAAACACAGAATTAAGGCTTTTCCTCATTTTGCCAGAATTGTCCAGAAACATAATTCCTCCAAGTCAGAACAGACTCACCTGTTTTTGAAACAAAATTAAACCTCATGGCCAACTAACTGGACTCTTTCCCAAAGAGAGATATACCTCACACAAACAGCTGTATCTTAAAGATCAAGTTTTTGTTATAGCCTACAAGTTATGGAAAATTCTGCCAGATGATTTGAGGACATTCATTTCTCCGTTACTTCTTGCTAGCAGAACCACAGTTTTGTTCAGTGCCCACCAGTTCTCCACCTGGTTTCCGGGAAGGTGACTCTACCCGTAGGTCCGAGGTAAGGCCTGATTCAAATATAGGGGAAGAAAAAATAGTTTTTCCTCTACCCTTCTAAGTTCTAAACTGGAGCCTCTTTAACAGAAGTCAGATTAACAAGAGAAAAACAAAGAGAAGTGTATTAACATGTATATCCCATGAAATGAGTAACTCTCAGAGAGTTGGCTTAGAATTCAGGTTTAAATACTATCTGCAGCTAAAAACAAAGTCATGAGAGTGATCAGGAAAAGTACAGTAAATGAGAGGAAGGGTTTGCTATGCAGATTTTACTTGGTGCCTCCTCCTTTGATAACAGTCTCTTGTTATTTAGAGTCTTCCTTCTCTCCTGGCACAGAGAGAAAGTCACCCTTACAAAGTACATAAAGTACATTTCCCTTACAAAAGGGCAGTGTACTCTGTTCAAGGAGCTTCTCCTGTGTCTGCTATGTCTCAAAATAGTCAGCTCAAAATAATCCTGACACCAAAGGGGCATATTTTGGGATTTCAGGGTGGCATATTCTTCTGGTCCCACAGAGTGAATGATAGTGATTTCTGTTTCCTTGGCAGGGAATGGTCTAGGGGTGAGCATGTGATACAGTTCTGTCAAGTTACATGGAAAGAGATCTGCTGTTGACATGCCCTTTGCAAAAATTTTCAGTGAGAAAATTGTGTCAGTGGGAGAGATCTGATCTAGCCAACCCTGCCTCTTGCCTTTAGCCTTCAAAATGCCTTTAATTATTTCTGGGCTTAGGCCAAGCTAACTTTGGGAGACATTTAGTTTACAGTTTAAATGATAATAGCCTTTCCCCAAAATTCAGCCACCTTTGTAAAGCTAATAAGACAGCACTAGGCTAGGAGGATAGAGGCGCCTGAATTCTGCTAAGTAGAGGTAAATGATTGCCAGCCATTATTCCAGGGAGTCACAAGATATGCAGCTCCCCAGTCACTCCCACAAAGAACATCATGATTGTAGAATCTAAGATTGGCCTTTTGAGATACTTTTCAAGTGTTTTGCCTGTCTGAGGACCAGTGGCCCTACCTGGACCTGCCAATTGTTCTTGTGGCCTCACCCAGAAATTACTCAACTCAGATCCAGCCAATCAGCACTCCCCATACCCCAGTCCCTGCCCACCAAACTATCTTTGAAAAACTCCTAATCTGTGAGCCTTCAAGGAGATTGACTTGAGTGATAACTCCGTCTCCCGCTTAGCATGGCTGGCCTCGCATCAATTACTTTCTTTACTGAAATGCCATGGTCTCTGTTAATTGATTTTGTTTGTGCAGCAGTCAGGAAGAACCTGTCAGGAGGTTACACTGTGCGCACACGTGTGTGTGTGTGTGTGCGTGCACACACATGTTGCAGAGGTGTTGCTGGCAAATGCTTGTCATTCCTAAGCAGCAGATACCAGAAGAGAAGCTCATTCCTGCCTCTGCCTGCTGCTACCTCTGAACTTCTGCTAAGGTGACTGAGGCTCTTTTCTTACCTGCAGCCAAAGATGCCCTAGTTGATACTGAGATCATTACCTATTTCTTTAGTCACTCTAAATCTTCCTAATTTGATTCCAGCCAAATCAGAATTTTAAATTTCTTCAACTTATTTTTTTCTCTCTCTCTCACCTCAGGGCCTTTGCATGTGCTTTGCCCTTTGCCCGAAATATTCTCCACCCTCCTTCATCCACTTTACTACTCAGCAGCTATTCATTTCCTCAGAGAAAGAGCCCGTGCTCCTCAGACTGAGTCAGGCTTCCTCTTCCTTTCTCTCTGAGACAGAGCAGGGACCCCCTCTTAGGGGCCTGCTGGGCTCCCCTATCCCTTCAGCATAGAGATAAAAGATTTTGAGTTCTTCAAAAGAAATTCCAGGCACTCAGCCCCACAACCAGCAAGTAGGGGAGTGAATGAATAACCTGCTAAACAAGAAGATAATAATGACTTAAACAATAGCCACCCAAGTATGCCAGGGTCACAAGATGTTTGGTTCCCTGGAGAAACTAAAGATAACATTTTGACAAATGTCCTTGAGTTGTTTTTCACAAGCCAGGACCCCCACCTGATGGAAAATGCCAACCACTGTCACATAGACCTCAGACAGACTGGAACCAGAAAATGGATAAGGAAGTTTCAGAAATTCCTTAGCCCCTAACTCACTTCAGAAGACTCCTCACTGCTGCCTTTGAAAATCCTTGCTTGTTAGCCGTCAGGGAGTTCAGGTCTGAAGTATTAGCTGCCTGTCCTCCTTGCTTGGTGCCCTGCTTGGGATTCATTCTCTCTCACTGTAAATCCCACTGTCAGGGTTTGCCTTTTTCTGCATGCTGGGAGAGTAGATCCAAGTTTGGTTCAGTAACATCTAGTACCCTGTACAGTTCTTCATACCCCAATATCATGTCTATGTTTTGAGACAGGAGATTGCATTTCAAAGCATATAAGCCTTATTCAGCCTGTGATTGTGCATATAAAGAGTTGTGTCCTGGCTGGGTGTGGTGGCTCATGCCTAATCCCAGCACTTTGGGAGGTTGAGGTGGGTGGGTCATTTGAGGTCAGGAGTTTGAGAACAGCCATTTGAGGAACAGCAGTCGAGAACATTGTAAAACCCTGCCTGTACTAAAAATACAAAAGAAAAAACATTAGCCAGGCATGGTGGTGTGTGCCTGTAGTTCCAGCTACTTGGGAGGCTGAGGCAGGAGAATCGCTTGAAGCCTGGAGGTGGAGGTTGCAGTGAGCCGAGATCATGCCACTGCACTCCAACCTGGGCAACAGAGTGCGACTCTGTCAAAAAAAAAAAAAAAAAAAATTGTGTCCTTTGGGTGAACCATAATGTGTTCAGCAAGATTATATTCTCTTCATATTTGACCTTTCTTCTCACCCTCAGATTGTTCCGTTCATACTCAAAGGTTGAAATAAGTTTTGCCAGAGCCCTCACAGATACTAAGACATTCATTTCTAGCACCCTTGATATTCTTACAGGAATCACCATGTGGTGGAGGTGTTTTGATGGCACACGAACATGAATTCTTTGTAGCTTTGGGTCATTTTACCAAGAATCTACCTGACCTTGGCATCTGCCCAGAGGCTCACCCCAGACTGCTGCCAAAAGGACCGCAACTGCTGAGGCACTTTGATGGGTACTGTGGTCTGAACGGGTCACCCCAAAATTCATATGTGGAAATCCTAACACTCAAGATGATAGTATTAGGAGGCGGAGCCTTCGGGAGGGAAGAGCCCCTCATGACTGGGACTAGTGCCCTCATAAAAGAGACCCCAGAGAGCTGGCTAGTTAGTTCCTTCCACCATGTAAGGGCACAGCAAGAAGGTGCCATCTCTGAGGAAATGGGCCCTTACCAGACACTGAACCTGCTAGTGCCCTGAACTTAGACTTCCCAGCCTCCAGACTGTGGGAAATAAATTTCTGCTGTATATATGCCACCCGGTTGCTGAGATTTTGTTATAGCAATCAGAATGGATTAAGACTGTGGGATTAGCGTTGTGAGTTTTATTTACTGATTTAAGGCTACACACCAGTAAATGGAGCTGTCATGTTGACAGAGCTTTGCATCTGTGGAGGGCCTTCCCTCCACAGGTGGAAGGATAGCTCCATGAGTCCCTCCAAGATAGACAGGACAGTCTTCTCCATCTTTCAACTTGTTACATGATTTCCTTAATTCATAACTTTCAACTCCATTCTATCTTAGCTACCTCCTCTCAGGTCACACCTCCATTTTCTCCTGAAATTTTCTTTCTCTAACGTTTGAGGCTGCATCATCTTCCCAACTGAGCACAACTTCTTATCACCCCATACTCTTGTTCTCTACTTCCCTCAAAGCTCTCCTAGGCTCACACGAACTCTCATTCATCAACCAGTCTGCTTTCTGCCCGTCTAGCAGCTCCCTGCTGCCTGCCAAGATTTCCTTCCCCTTCTTGGTGTCTGTGAAATATGTGGATTGAGAAGTTTATCTCCAGAAGTGACTTGCGGATTGAGACTGACTTGCTGATTTAAAAACAAAACAACCCCAGACAGTTCTTTCTTAAAATGGTCAAACCAGTTTCTACGTGCAGAACATTTCAAATTGTGGTTTCTAGGCAGATAAGTGCTCTTTCTGTTGCAGGAATAAGTAGCTGAAAATGGAATGCTGAGATTTGAAGGACTTGATTCAAAGGGCCAAGAGGCACTTGCAAGTTCGTCAGCTGTGTAAGAATTATATTCTATGCAAAGGCGAAGATGGAAAAGCAGCTAATGCCAGATAAGTACATCAAAGATCAATCTGCTTTTAGCTTTTGAAGTATCTGGAGAGACGATGGGTTAGAGGGAATAACAAAATATGCATTCTATGTTTGTCCTTGTAGAAAAGGCTGCATAAGCGAATTACATTAATTTCCTTATTGGTACTCAGAGCCTGCATTTAGGTCATTTTAAAAAGAAAGGAAGTTTGGTTGTGTTTACAGATGAAGGAAACGTTCTTGTCTCCGGAACCCCAGAGTCTATTATTTAAAAGATAAATTCCCAACCTAGTAAAGTGAAATGACACCTTGGGTCAAGATAAGGAATATCTTTTCTGAATAATGCTAACACAAACCTCTTTACTTCTGACTTTGGTCCCAAGACTGCTTTTTTCCTTCCTAGGCTTAAGTGCTATTTGTTCTCTAGGGGAGTTTTTGCTCTGTGCTCCTAAAGATACTTTCAACTTGATGCTTTCTTGGGTCCTGGGGTCCCGTTGAGGAATCAACCATTAAACTAAGATCTCCCCAGAACCCTGAACTTCAGGGAGACAGAAAATCTGAGTTCTATCCCTGGTTTTGCACCAGACATGGCCTTCCTCTGGTCTCTGCCCT
Organism: Colobus angolensis palliatus; assembly: GCF_000951035.1. NCBI lineage: Eukaryota > Metazoa > Chordata > Mammalia > Primates > Cercopithecidae > Colobus > Colobus angolensis. The sequence goes on from NW_012116622.1 coordinate 3,327,740, forward strand.
CCAGCTGGTCTCTGCCTTCTGTGAACTTGCTTTCTTTGCCATAGAATGATAGTGATAATACTTACTCTGCCTACCATGTGGACTGTTGAATAGGGAAAAGGGCTTTATTAAATATGAAATCCAGTGCAAACACAGATGTTCCTGTAGTCTTATTGCATAGGAATATTGCTGGCGATAATTTGAATACCTGGAAATACTGTGATTTGTATGCAACAAAAAATGCTGATGTTCTCAGTTCCTTTTCTCCTTTTTATGAAGAGTTCTAGTCACTCTTCTGTGGCTGTTTTCCCCCTTTAAAACCCCACAAAGGTAAGTGTGGTAACTACTATGTGACAGATACCGGGGAATACATGACTCCTGTCTTCAAGGAGCCTACAGCTTAGCTGAAGAAAGCAGACACACACACGAAAGGTTTACAGAAAGCAGGTTAATCTCTTTGCTTGGTTTTCCACTGTTGGAATATCTCGAGGCTCTGCCTTCTTTGCTTCTCCATGTTGACTACTTCATTGTGTGATCTTAGTCCCTCTGTGACTTTCAATACCAGCTTTATGCTGACGACATCCACAGCTATATCCTCAGCCCTGACTCCACCCTGAGCTTAGAGTCTGTATAGAAATTGTCCAAATGCACCTTGCTCCTCAGATGTCTACTAGGCATCTGAAAATGAACCTCTCTAAAACTAAGCCCTTACTCCTCGACCTCCTCTCCCTGTTTTCACTCATCTGCTAGTCTCCCTCATCCCTGGAAGTGGTACTCCTCACCACTCAAGTCACTCTTGTCTTGCTTTTACCCTTTATTCATGGATCTTATTCCATCTGAAATTGTTTTTGTTTCCTTATGACGTTTTTACCTGACCCTCTGAGCTAGAATGCCTGACACCTCGTAGGCACTTAGTATTTGTTTGAGTAAATTGTCAAAAACAGTAACATAGAGAGAAAGCAGATAGAGAGGGAGATTTTTGTGCGCTGGGGAAGTAAACATAGGATCCATGCAGTGGGTTACTGGAGTTGGCTTGTACCAGCTTTCAAGAGCCAGCTGTCATATTTTCAGGATAAGCCAGTTGTTAAATACAGCCATCATTAAGAATTAAATTAAGTAAGCACAATTAAGTAAACTATGTTACAGATAAAGGTAATAAATATTCAACTCATTATTTCTTATTTACTAATTTATTATGACTTGTGCTCTTGAGATTAATTTTATTGTATCTGAGGATAGAAATACTTTCTCATGGTGGCTACTGCTCATGTCTTCCTAACTCTAGGTTCAGTTATATCACCTTGATTGAAAATGACTATAGCATCAGTATTTACTTTATGAGAATCAACAAATGCTATAATACAAATCAGCTTGCTTGTTTTCTGGAGAACTGGTAGGGAAATATTTACCAGCACACTACAGAGTCCATGTAAAATGTGTCTTTGAAGAATGGTGGGAGTTCATATATATAAGGATGGGAGGAGAATTCTGGGCAGCTGCCACAGAATAAGCAAAGTCCAAAGGAAGGAATAGCATTCACATATGGAGTGTGTGTGGATGTGTGTGTGTCTGTCTGCGTGTGTGTGTGTGTTGGTGGAAATTGGGGAGGAGGGGTAACAGTAAGTGTAGCAGGGCCTGGAACATTAGGCTGAGAAGTTTGAATTTTATTCTACAGGCAATAGAACACCACTGAAAAATGTTCTGCAGCCATGTGATTTGATGGAAGCATATATTAATAGTAAATGCTCAGTGAACACCTGAGGAATGAAATAAAACGAAATACTTTTGGTACAGCAAAGACTGTTCATAGTTCTCTGTAAGCTTTAGCAAGTCTGTAAAGAACCTATACAATCACTCTGAATGGGTAAACAGAAGATGCTCACCAGAGAGAAAAATTGTACTTTCAGCTAAAACTTACTCCGCCTGATTTTTGTGAACTGCATGAAATTAGATTGAGACTGCATCTAGGGAATAGACTGGGAATCCCTCAGCTCTGAATAGAGAAAACTCATGGAAAAGCTAGAGCCAAAGCATGGAGTAAGGATGATGAGTCTGATGGAAGATCAACATGATTGACTGAATCCCTAGGAAAAGTGACCATGACTTTTACTATCAAAAAACCTGTTAACATACCCTTTCCACTGACCTGAAAATGTGAGTGAATGCAGTTTTCAGTACATTTACCAAAGGGTGTGTTTCTGGCCACGACTGAAGTTCATTAGTAGCAGCTGAAAGTAATTAGAGGGTTAATTAAAACACAGTAATGAGGTAGCTCTGCACTAATGATACCATACTCTTTGTTATCCATTCAGTGGTGCTCTTTGTGTCTTATGTGTGTCAGGGGAAGAGTGTGTGCTCTGCTAAATACACAGGGGTCTTGCTGTTTGTAAAAGCATCACAATTATGAATGTAGAAATGGAGTCTTAGAGACTCTTAGAGACACTTGCCACCTCTCCCAATTCAAAAAGTGAACAATAAGTCCAACAATGTGAGTGGTATCTGGACCCTAATAATCTCTGTCCTTCTTGATATGAAGACAGGCACATATGGTGTCAGGTCCACAACTATGCCAAATGGCATGCTTGGGGTCAGGTTCCAGCCCCTGCTGAGGTCCGAGGAGAGTGGGTGGATGAGCAGATTGCTGAAAGAACACTCAGGGGGCCGTAAGCAGGTGAAATGTAGTTTCATTCAGCAGCTCTCTCAGCAGCAGCTTACTCAAAACAGCTCTTTTATTAGCAGTTCTCTTACAAGCAGCTTTCTCTCACTCTCTGCTCTGTTTTGGCTACGTGAGCCTGCTGCTCCCACACACAGCTGTGAGGCTGGCTCTCCCTTCAGGGTCAACAACTTAATTCTCTCTCTCTCTCTCTGTGCACAAGCCAGTTCCTGGCTCCCCACTGCCTGCCTGCAAGATGGACAACTTTGGTTCTCTCTCTCTCTCTCTCTTTCTCCGGGCACCAGTGCCTGCACAAGAGCCATGTCAGACCATGCCCAGGAGCCTGTACAGTATCAGCAGGGCAATTATACCTTCTGCAGACAATAGTGGCACAGAGCCAAGTATGAGCTTCCACAAACAGGTATATAACAAGTGAAGTATGCGCCTGCACCCTAAACTCACCGAGTCACTCTGGCCTGAATGTCCGCCTTGGCCTATTCCTTGACCAAAGCACATCCGTGTACCTTATATATGGAGAGATAGCAACTTTCAATGATAAAGGGACAGTGAAGAGACCTTGACAATAATGTGAAAATATTTGCTAAAGGAAAAGGGAAACACAAGGCTTTAATAAGCAAAATGTGAGTCCCTTTGTCCAGAAGAACATGTTCAGTCTCAAAATAATAAGATCTTGAGAAACTTTTTCCTCATCATTTTTTTCTTGAACCCATTTGGTAACACTGGCATTGCTTGGTAGAAAATGACTATATTGAAAACATTATATTTCCTGAAGTGAGAAGTGTGAAAGTTGTCAGAATCAAAATGAAGTCATTAATGTTAAGAAAATCCTGACAAATAATGCTGAGGAAGGCCAGGAAGAGAAGGTGCTCATGCTTGTACATATACAACAAAAAAGACTCTACAAAAACTACAGTCTTGCACAAAGGCCATTCCAGCCTCACAAACACAAAAATACTTCTAGGAGGACATGTGCCCAGCAACTGCCTGTTTGACCTTGGGCTGGTGCCACCCTTGTCATTGATCCTTGCATTCAAGGATAATCATTTCAAAGCACGTATGTAATCCTCCTCATTTTTTCCTTTAAAAATATTTGTCTTCCTTTACCTCTCTGAATATGCACATAGTTTACCATGCATGGCACATGCATTTCAATTGTAATACTTTATTCCCAAATAAATGTCTTTTCTTTTAGTGAGCCTCCTCATTACTTTGGTTGACAGAAGTCTAGTAGAGAAAATTATGCCATTAGTCAATGTTCAAAACAAGTATTTGCCTGTATACTCATATAAAAGCCTGCAGAATAATTTGATGATGATAAGAATGCCTTATTGAAATTTCCAAGAAAATTTATGAAATATGGTCTAAACACAGAAACCTGCCTGTTTTAAGACTGATTCAAAAACCAGTCAATTCATTACAAACTAGAAACTCTTAGTGGAAATTCTAGTATCTTACTTGAGTTTGGAGTAATATATAATCTATAGCAGAACAATCTATTACCAGGTGTTTTGAGTCTTGAAGATCTTAAGAACTGTATTTACTGTCTTTAAAACAGATAAACCCCTGGTGGTTAGTTTAGAAGCTCTAATGGATTAGAGAGATCTTGATCTGATCCCTCTGCCCCATCCCTCTCGCCACAGACAGACCTTGTGCCTAATCAACCACTGCCTTGCAGTCAGCCCCAGACATGCTCCCCACTGCTACCAAGAAAAGCTTTGTGATGCTGCAGTCGCTCATCCTTTGGTTGCTCCCATGCCAGCAGGAACACAAAGCTCTCCCCAGTTTGCTGTCAGTCCTCCTGGATTCTCTCTTGATGTCTGCCCCTTGCATCTTGTGCCCAGCTGTAGCCAAAGTACCTGCAATTCTGAAAAGAACCTGGCTCTTCCATGCTCTCCAACCCTGTTGCATGTCTGATACTCTGTTCAGAAAAGCCTTCTCCCTTGCTTCCCTCACTCACAAACTCCTACTTATACTACAAGATTTAGTCAAGTAACATCTCTTTAAGCTTTTATTTATCCTCTCTCTAAATTCTCAGTTATCGTTTTGCTTCTTTTTGTTTTTTGTCTCCACCCCTAGATCCCAAGATTTTTAAGATCATTCAACATTCAACAAAGATTTATTGAGTGCCTACTATGAGACAGGAACTACTCTAGGTGCTGAGGATACAGCCATGAACAAAGGAAATCCCCTGCCCCTGTGGAGTCTCCACTCTATCAGGGACAGGGAGGTTTAGAAAAACAAACAATGACAACAACAACAAAAGAACAAAAACAACCCAAATTACATGGGGTTTCCTAACATCAGTAGAGAAGACCTGGGAATCTTAGATTCTGAAAAGAAAGAACCAAGATAAAATCTTAGAAATTTGATCCTGAATTAACCTGAGCAAGCATTTGGCATTATTTTTAGTTTGAGGAAACCTAAGGCAAACACATGTGCATGGATTTATTCAAGGAAAGTTGCATGGTTTATTGGTAACTGAGCTGCATCCCCAGCCTCATCTCCTGACACCTCATTGAATGTTTTCTCCATTCTTCTAAAACATGGCAGCTCTCAGGCAAATTCATGCATGTTCCAGCCTTGACTATGATCAGGGTCTTTTTTTATAGTAACTGCATAAGATTATCTGAATGAGGTCAAGTATGCGATACAAAGCCCAGATGATTTGCCAAGCTATCTACAGTTTAGCCAAAATGACTGGCTTGCTATGAAAGCCATTACTCTGGAAGGTCATTAAGTTCCTGGAGGAGGACTCTGCAAAGGCAGTAGCATTTGCTGTGTGCCCCATCACGATCTGAGGTTTTTTTGACTGCGTGAAGGGTTGACTGGCAGGATAGAGAAGACAGGGATATGTCTGGCAAAGGCAGCTTCTTCTCTTCATGCTGACAGGTGGTTGTGAGATTTCAATTACAAGCCACCTGAAAGGAGACTCATATTTGGCATTCCAAATGCTAAAAACTAGTTAGCATTTATTTATACCTAGATAATAGTCCTTTGTATTAAATTCTCCCTCTTATAAAATAACTGGCATGGTTTTTGTCTTTTGGCTGTCCCCTGACAAATATAGATGCTCTTTAGCACTTATGAAGGCTCATTGGTAACACCCTCAAAGGCAAAGGAGAGAACGGAACATATTATATACAACTCAGGCAATTATTATGTCTATTCAGAAATTTGAAAGTGCCTCCTAGGAACTGTGATGTTTATCAAGAATGTTAACATATCTGATCTTTTGCTTATGATGAAATTGTGGAGGAAAATAAAATGTAGATTACGGTACAAGTGATGATGGAGGTGATTTATTCTTTGATTGCAATTCTACTTTTTATGGCAGGGGTGCCTCTGAACATGTAGGCAAAGCAAGCAAACACAATACACTGGAGAGACCAATAGAATCTGTATTAAATGAACCTTTAAAAACGTACATTTAATATGGCACTAAACTGTTGGAAGGCAATTACATTGAAATAGAAGAATGGGAGTTCCTTGGAGGAACTCTGGATCTACACCCTATGGGATTTCTTCCAGAAAATAAATCAATAGGGAACAGAGTCTAGGATGATAAATCCCACTGGTCCATTTTGATTAACAGTCTTTTTTCCTCCAATTCATAGGATGTGAACAGTAATGAGTTTTAATTACAAGGCAAACACACTTCATGCTTGTAACCCCAGCATGGCAGTTTTAATATCTTTTCCAGGTACTGTTCTGATGAGTACATTCTGCCTCCAAAATGTCTCCAAAATCAATCACATACTTCTTTTTGTAATAATCCCCCCTTAGATTCAAAAGGCTAATCTTATGTCCAAAGCATCCTAAATTTTTGAGACATTTCTAGAATTCTTCCAAGAGTTTCTATAAGCTCCTTGTAGGGCTAGGAATCACGTGCAAAATAACTTGATTCTTACAAAGAGAGCCAGCTTCCTGATGCATAACCCGGTCTCTCTGACTTGAGTCACAGGATCTCTATGGCCCTGGCAGAGATTGTATTCCCATCAGGGGCTCCTTCCTACATCCGTAACCACTCAGACTCTCATAGAGATTCTGATTCTCTGAAAAATGATGGCTTCTAGGTGAATTAACTAAGGTTTCCCCATAAGATCTCTATATGCCTATAATATTCCTTCTTTTCCTGTAGATTGTGACGTTCACTAGGTTTCAACATTTACAACTTCACAGTTCTCAGGGCTATGTATAGGGTTCTATACTAAGAACTTTCAGAAGTCCATGCCGACTTGACATTTTTGCATAAATCCTAATAAGATATATGAAATAAGTACACACAAGTTGTGATCTAGTGGAAAGCACCTGGAATTATTACACTGATTCTAATACCAGAAAGCTCTGGAAATGTAAATGAGTTAACTAATCTACATCCATTATCTCAGTTGTAAAGGTGGGAGAAATGATATCTTTAAAATTCTGCCCTCCTCCTTGGAGAAATTATTCTAGAACCAGGGCAGGAAATATCACGATGAATCTGGAGCATCTTGTAGTGTCAAGAAGTAAGAAAGTGCTCAAAAACAAACAAGCAAAAATCCTGCATCAGTGGATGTATTAGTCCGTTTTCTCACTGCTATAAAGAAATACCCAAAACTGGTAATTTATAAAGGAAAAAGGTTTAATTGACTCACAGTTCCACATGGCTGGGGAACCCTCAGGAAACTTACAATCATGGCGGAAGGCAAAGGGGAAGCAGACACCTTTTTCACAAGGCAGCAGGAAGGAGTGTGTGTGAGCAGGGGAAATACCAGATGCTTATAAAACCTTCAGATCTTGTGAGAACTCCCTCACTATCATGAGAACAACATGGGGGAAACCGCCCCCATGATCCAATCACCTCCCACCAGGTCTCTCCCTCAACACCTGGAGATTACAACTCAAGATGAGATTTGGTTAGGGACACAAAGCCAAACCATATCGATGGGAGCACGTCAAAGGGACATAGGAACCAACTGAAGAATTTCCCATGGCCATAACTGGAACAATTTGAACCACAAAATAAAGTAATATTGAATTTTAACCCAAAATATAAATATTGATGAGTTTATATTTATATAAATAAATGATTGAATACATAAATAAATGAGAGAGAAGAGATAAATCTCCCTTGTATAAGAATTTCAAATAATATATGTAGATATTCCTCCCTCAAGGAGGAAGAGCTAACTCCTCACCACTCCTTAGATTTGGTCTGTGCACAGTGACTTCCTTTCAAAGAGTACATTATGGAAAGACACACACACAAAAAGTAACTTTGTAGTGGAGAAACCCAACAAACACTACTTCAGTCAGGTGATCAAGGTCAACAACAGTGATAAATCACGTTGATAGTATGTATCCTTGATACTATTTAATTAAAATGGCACTTTACCTCTGTTATCTCCCTCCCAAGAATGAATAGCCCTAGACAAATTATGAGAAAAAATTCATACAAATTCCAATTGAGGGCATCCTAAAAAATACTTTACCAGGACTCCCCAAAACTGTCAAGGTCATCAAAGACAAGGAAAGTCTAAGAAACTGTCACAGACAAGAGAAACCTAAAGAAACATGGCTAGTAAATGTAATATGGTACCCTAGATGACATCCTAGAATGGAAAAATACATTAAGTAAAACTAAAGAAATATGAATAAACTATGCACTTGAACAAGTTTCCAATATTGTTTGATTAACTGTAAGAAAAGTGTCCTGCTATAAGATGTTAGGGGAAATTGGGTAAGAGGGGTAAATAGGAACTTTCTGTACTATCTTTCCATTCTTTTTGTAAACTTAAAACTGTTTTTCAAAAATACAGTCTGTTTTAAAAACACAAAGGAGATTCAGAAATAACCCACAATGGGAAAAAAAATCCTGCCTTTCTGAAATGCAGGGAAAGGGTTATGTTTTACTTCTTTATCCTTTTTTAAGGTACAGAAGTCAAAGGCTGTGTGACAAACACTATTAATTGCACACTCAATATCCATTCTTTCCTTCTTTCTTCCTTATCAACAACCAATTCTGTTTGGGATGTCAAGTTACCTAGTTAAAAATACTCTCTTCTCCAGGCTCCTGTGCCCTTAGGAGTGGCCATGTGACTAAGTTATGGCTCATCAGAGACACAGGAATGTTGAACTCTTAGCTTGTTAAAAAGTCCTACATTCTTTCTTTTTAGACAGGGTCTTGCTCTGTCACCAGGCTGGAGTGCAGTGGCGCTATCTCGGCTCACTGCAATCTCTGCCTACCAGGTTCAATTCCCCTGTCTCAGCCTCCTGAGTAGCTGGGACTGCAGGTGTGCACCATTACACCCAGCTAATTTTTTTGTATTTTAGTAGAGACGGGGTTTCACCATGTTGGCCAGGATGGTCTCTATCTCCTGACTTCATGATCTGCCCACCTCAGACTCCCAAAGTGCTGAGATTACAGGCATGAGCCACTGCACCCGGCCAAAAATCCCTACATTCTTTTATCTTTCATGCTTTTCCTGGAACATAGACACATGCTTCCAGAAGTATCCAACTTTGAAAGGGGACAACAAGTTACACACTAAGGATGGTGGAACAAAAAGCAAAAAAGCCGAGATTCCTATTGCCGTTATGAAGCTGCCTGACCCATTCTCTGCCCAGCTCCAGATCCCCTTTCATGTGAAAAAATGATAATAATTCTAAACCTTTTGGGGGGTGTGGGAATTAAGGGAGACGGGATAAGTCATATTCCTGTTACATGCAACCAGATGTGTTGGCCAAAATGATACGGGCTGGTTCTAATCACATCAAAGCAATTGGTCAACTCACTTTAGGCAAAACAAAACCAAGAAATCATCAACTAAAGGGACAAAACAAATCTGTTGTGAGGCCACTGCATTAAGAAGTTACACGATGCCTTTTTATTTCCATCTTTGGCTGGCTGTGCTGTGGCCCAATGGCATGAGGACGGCTGGGAGTCAGCATCACAAGGGCTTAATTTTTCTTTCCTAGCTTTATCAGTGGATAAAAAGATGTAGCAGAGAGTACCATACAATCATCAGCGGCTCAAAAAAACCCCACTCCTCAAGGCTTACACAGGCTCGCAAAATGACTTTCTTTCTGATAATGAGACTCCCTTTTTGCCTGGGCTTCCAGGAAGTTTACAACAAAATTGTATGCTAAATACATTAACCCTGCTATTTCTGAGAATTGGTAATGGTCTTTTTCCTACATCATTTTCTTTCTATTCTAATTTTATTTTTCTTTTTGAAAGTCCTTTATTTTGAGCCACTTTAAAATCCTTTTAAGATGTAGATGGAATATAAATACATATTTTCGTACATATATAGTTTGGTTAAGATTACAAAATAAGTTGAGACGGCTGCGGTCCTTTTTGAAGGACTAATTCAAAATAAAAGGAATTATTCTTCTGTGGAACTTCTTTGTATGCCATCTATTCTTTTGTGTTTGTAACTCAGGAGACAACCTTGCAAACTTCTCCAGAAGTGATGAAAGAGAGATGCTTGGATGGCTCCCCATGGTGTTACAGAGTTGTGCTCCAAGGTTTTTGTGTGATTTTTCTAGAGAACAAATGAGCACCAGCATTAATAAATGGCATCTATTTTCCCAAGTCAGGAATGAATCAAATGCATTGCTGTTTTTGATGACCAAACTGTCAAATACTATTTCATAAACTTCTTGGTCTTCGTCTGTGTTTTCTCTTTTTAAATTCAGTGTTTTATTCTTTGAAAATAAAACTATGAAAATTAGGCTTTGAAAATTTCCAAGGGCCTTGACACAGCCAACTGACTTAAAAAAAAAAAAAAACAAGATAGAGAAGTGAAAGGAAACATTTCTCCAGGAAACAAAAAAAGAACTGAAAAAGAAAATTAAATCATCTCTATTTTCCTTCTGATAGAAAGTTATAGAAAGTCAATGTTTTAGTTTTTCAGGAAGTATAATTGTAGGATCTTTTTTTTTTTATTGCCAGCCACTGTGCTAGGAACTTTACACTATCTTATTTAATCCCTATAACAACCCTATGAAGTATAAAGGAGAATAAAATAAGGCCTCTCTTTGAAGAAGAAAAATATGTAATCTAAAATAGCAATGTCCCATGAAGAAGGGCATCAGCTAAGGACTCCTGAAAGCACTTAGTTTATACAGATGCTATACTGTAAAGGCCAGGACTGACAAAGTAGCTGAATCTGAAGCTAGAGATTTGGAATCCATCTGCTGACCCCAAGTAGGATTACATTTGTTATGCTATCTTCTCTATCAAATTGACACCTGACTGTGATGTTTTCCTCTTGGTCAAGGCAAACCAGTGAAAACTCTTGTAATGTTCAATTGTTGTATTTTAAAAATCTGCCCTTATCTATGTTTGACTAGGCATCAAGGCTTATAAAACCTGTTTTAATAATTGTAGGAAGTCATTAATAAATTGTATGTATTACCAATAGATGTAACTGAACTTAAGATGTATTTATGGAACTTTCTTTTCTCTCTCTCTCTGTACGTCTTTGTCTGTCTCTATCTTTCTCTTTCATTTCCTACCTAAAGCTAAACTTGTTCTTTAACACTATAACAAACTCAAAGTAATTCTGGTATTTTAGATAATAGTAATTTTGTCATCTTCCATCTGTACTAGTTCAAAATAAATATGCTAGGGCAATCTTCAAAACTCCAAAAGGAAACAAAACTTTATTTATTTTTAAACAGAATTAAAATCCCCCAGTGGAGGAAAGCAAGACCTAGAGGAGTTTGCAAATGTTACACAGCTAGTAGGTGTGTAACTAGTGACAGAACAGAACTGCAGCTCAAACCCAGGCCTACCTGATTTGAAAGCCTACGTTTCTGGCTAAAAAAGGCAAAAATGTATATTGTACAGACTTTGTCACCTGCAAAATGAGATCACAGCAATAAATAAATAATACTGAGAGCTAATCTTTATTATAAGACAGACCTATTTAAATGATTTAAATGTATTAACTCATTTAATTCTCATAACAACCACATGACATAGACGCTATTATTATAATCTCCATTATACAGATAAAGTAAACAGGAGCACAAGACTGAGGTTAAACTTCTTGTCCAAGGTCAGAGTAAGGGGTGAGATTGCAGGCAGTGTGGTTCTAAAGCCTATGCTTTATCCACAATGTTATACAACTTACAACGATTAATAACATTCCTCTTTACAAGCAACTGGAAAATGTTACAACAGAGATAAAACTATAGTCTCAAGGAATTAATCTAAGAAAGAATTGACAAGATATCTATGGCAAAAATTCCTTGAAGATAATTCTATTTTAAAAAAAAAACTAAAAAAAGGACTAATGACAACTGTTTATGGATGCTATTTCCCAACGTTGTTGTAAAGATTGAATTAGTCAGTACATGTAAATGCATGTATGAATGAGTTATAATAACTCTTGGACACAAGAAATGCTCCATAATATTAGCTATTCTTATTTTTAAAATTAGACTCATCACTTATTGGTAGTATGACTTTGAACAAGGTCAAATTTTTCTCTCTGAGCTTTGATGTCCTCATCCATAAGAATCAGATTAATAACAAATGTTTGGAGGCTGCTATGAAAATTAGATGAGATGACAAGTAAAACCACACCTTGCCCAGTGCCTGGTATGTGGCAGGGACTGCATTGAGGTTGACTGATTTCCTTCTTGAAAAATAAGACTATCTTATTTTTCTTTAGAATCCGCTTATCAGGTGGTCCCCAGACTTGAAGATTTCAGGCACCAACAATGTTTCTTCTTTGTGTATTAGTTTCCTAGGGCTGCCATAGCAAAGTGCCACAAACTGGGTGGCTTAAGCAACAGACATCTATTGTCTCCCAGTTCAGTAGCCTGGAAGTGTGAAACTGATGTGTCAGCAGGGTTGGTTCCTTCTGAAGGCAGAGAGGGAGAATCTGTTCCACGCCTCTCTCCTAGTTCCCAATAGTCTCAGGCACTTCCTGGCCTGTAGATGGCATCCTCTCTGTATCTTCACATAGTTTTCCTTCCCCATGTGTCTCTCTATATCCAAATTTCCCCTTTTTGTTAGAACACAGCCATGTTGGATAGGACCCACCCAAAAAACCTCATTTTGATTACCTCTGTGAAGGCCCTATTTCCAAATAAGGGAACATTCTGAACTACTGAGAATCAGGACTTCAACATCTTTTTGAGTGACACAGCTCAACCTATAACAGTTTGACTGCTTTTTTTTTTTTGAAATGATATATAGTTGCCAGTTTTCTGTTTTGTTTTATGCCAAGCCAAACCTTAAAAACAAAATAACTGCCATCTATTTATTCCATCATATTAGCCTAGGTGTGGTGGCTCACACTGTAATCCCAGAACTTTGGGAGGCCAAGGAAAAAGGGTTGCTTAAGCCCAGGAGTTTGAGACCAGCCTGGACAACGTAGCGAGACCCAATATTTCTTTTCTTTTTCATTTTTTATTTTATTTTATTTTTTTGAGACAAGGTCTCATTCCTGTTGCCCAGGCTGGAGTGCAGTGGTGCAATCATGGCCCACTGAAGCCTTGACCTCCCAGGCTCAGGCAATCCTCCTGCCTCAGCCTTCTGTGTAGCTGGGACTACAGGCACACACCATTATACCCAGTTAATTTTGGGGGATTTTTTAGTAGAGATGGGGTTTCACTATATTGCCCAGGCTGATCTCAAATTCCTGGGCTCAAGCGATTCACCCACTTTGACCTCCCAAAGTGCTAGGATTGCAGGCATGAGCCACCACACACAGCCAAGACCTTATCTCTTAAAAAAAAAAAAAAAAAAAAAATTTAGCCAGTTACAGCAGCATGTGCCTATAGTCTCTGCAACTCAAGAGGTTGAGGCAGAGGATTACTTAAGGCCAGGAGCTTGAAGCTGCAGTGAGCTATGATTGTACCATCACATGCCTCCAGCCTACATGACAAAGTGAGACTCCATCTCTAAAAAAATAAGTTTTTAAAAATAAGCATTTTTAACGCTTATTTTAAAACAACAACAGCAAAGCATCTCTTGACTGCCACTGCTCTCGGGTAGTTGCATAAAGTTCACTAAATTATTTTTGAATAATTTGTCTTACATGCTTATATCATGCTGTTCATGTATTAGTAACCCAAAAACAAAATTCTCTTCTTACTTCCTTGCCAATGCATTTGTAATGTCAGTAAATCCTCCTTGGTCCATTCCTTCCATTATTGTCAATTTTTTATATCAGGTACTTCCAATTTATCTCTTGGGAAATGTATTGGAAGGCTGAATTTGAGTTGATTCTCTGTATTGTCTAAACTGCTGTGCAATTTCTAGGTCATCTCCAAATCAGGAAATGAGGACTTAATAGTTAGATTTTCTATACCAAAGAAAGCATTCATCACCTGTGCATCTCTTCCTACCCCCCTGCCTTTTCTCCTTCTCTCTGTACTTTATACTAGACTGTTACAGGTGGATGTTTGTGTGTCCTGAAAACTAGTGTGTTTAAATTCTAACCCTCCAATGTGATAATGTGATGGTATTAGGAGGTGAGGTCTTTAGGTAGTAATTAAGTAGTAAGTGTGGAACCCTCATGAATGGGATTAGCACCTTTATAAGAGGAGACACTGGAGCTCGCTCCTTCTCTTTCTCTCTCTTCCCTCTTTGCCAAGTGAGGGTACAACGACAAGACCGCTATCTGTAACAGAAAGTGGACCCTCACCAGATCTGCCAGCACCTTGATCTTAGACTTCCCAGCCTCCAGAACTGTGAGAAATTAATGTTTGCTGCTTAAGCCACCGAGTCTAGGGTAATTTGTTGTAGTAGTCTGAACTAGCGGACTTTCACACTCTCCAGCAAACTCTCCAGAAAACAGCTATGTCATTTGACTATCATTTCAGGCTGACATTTTTATAGACAAACATTGTTTAAATCTTTCACCCTCAAAAATAAGTGACAGTTCCCTTCTCTCCCACTTTTAGTTCTTCTTTCTGCAGTAACTATTTTTTGTTTATGCTCTATTTGAGTTTTCTTCACCCAGAGAAAACATCAGTTACTTGATGCCATGAAGCACCTGGTTTAAGACATCTATTTACTGCCCTTTGATATTAGTGATATTGCCAGCTTTATGGTAGAAAACGTATATTTTAATAGTTTAGTATTTAATTAAGAAATAAAGTGCAATGAGATGTGGTTTATGGGATTCATTAACTATGCTCTAGAGAGTTTAGTTGGTCCTCTGATATGTATTTTCATCTCACAGTATGTGTCCTTTTAATGAACTCCAGCCTCAGAAGATATTTGCCAAAAACCTAATTTTTTCAATTTAAGCATGTAATGAAATAGGATTTCATTAAACTAGTATATTCTTGAAACAATGCCAACATTTTCTCTACCTGATCTCATCACAGAATACAGGCATACTTTGTACTCCAAAATAACTGATATATTATAACGCTAGAAATGTTAAGCAGGCTTTGTGCTTTAGTGAACTTTGTTTCTGAGCTTGGTTTGAAAATTTAGGTTTGAATCTTAGCTTCAACGTATAAGGGTTTGATCATGGGAATTCATTTAGACTCTGAGTCTCAGTTTTCTTACATATAAAAGGAAGATAACAACATCCATCTTACAGAGCTGTCATAAATATTATATTATGTACAAAAGTGAATTAAAAATGGATCATAGACCTAAATGTAATAGCTACAATTATAAAACTCTTAGGACTATATCAAAATTTTAAAATTTCATGTTTGTAGAAAACAATACCACTAAGAAAGTGAAAAGACAACCCAGAGAATGGGAAAAAATATTTGCTAGCTAGTAAGTGTAATAAAGGACTTGTATCTAGAATAAATAAAGAACTCTTTCAATTTGAGAAATAAAAACATACATCTACAGAAAGTTAGATAAGAATGTTCATAGCAGCATTATTTATCATGGAAAGTAGAAACAAGGTAATTTCTATTAACTAATGAATAGAAAAACAAAATGTGGTATATCCACATAATGAAATACTATTCAGCCATGTAAAGGAATAAAGTACTGATATGTACCACAACATGGATGAATCCCAAAAACATTATGCTAAGTGAAAGAAGACAGTCACAAAGGACCACCTACGATAAGATTCATTATATATGAAATGTTAAAAAGAAAAAAAAAGGCAAATTTATAGAGAAATAGTACATTAGTGGTTGCCATGGGCTGGGCAGGGAAGGGGAGAGTAAATGAGAATGGGGAGTGACTACCTAGGAGTACAGGGTTCCTTTGTGAAGATGAAAATGTTCTAAAATTAGATTGTGATTATGGTTGCACAACCTTGTGTGCGTATTTTTGGGTTTTTTGTTTGTTTTTTGAGACAGAGCCTCACTCTGTTGCCCTGGTTGGAGTACAGTGGCATGATCTTGGCTCACTGCAATCTCCACCTCCTGGGTTCAAGCAATTCTCCTGCCTCAGCCTCCCAAGTAGCTGGGATTACAGGCATCCGTCACTACACCCGGCTAATTTTTTATATTTTTAGTAGAGGTGGGGTTTCACCATGTTGGCCAGGCTGTTCTGGAACTCCTGACCTCATGATTCACCTGCCTCAGCCTCCCAAAGTGCTGGGATTACAGGCGTGAGCCACTGTGCCTGGCCTGAATTGTACACTTTAAATCAGTGAACTTTATGGTATGTGAATTATATCTCAATAAATTAAAAATAATTAAATTAGAGAGTATTTTTAAAAGTCCTAGCAGACCAAACAGAACATGGTAAGCATTTAGCAAGTTTTAAGTCCTTTCCCTCTTGGCTGTCAGAAAACATGTTGGCTTTGTTGACTTGTACTTTTTTTCTATTTCATTAATTTCTGTTCTTGTCATTATTTCCTTTCTTCTACTTTTTAAAGATTTCATTTGCAGTTCCTTTTACAACTTTTTTAGATGAATGCTGAGCTCATTAGTCACTTTTATTCTTCTCAAATACATGCATTTAAAAGCAAACATTATTCTTTAAGCATGCTTTTACTATATTCCAATGTTTCAATATGTACAATTTTTATTATGCATTTCAAAATTTGACATCTTAAAAATTTATAAATATATTAAAATATAAAAGAACTTTCTAGTTATTTTATTAATGATTTCTAGCTTAATTAAATTGTTCTTAAAAATATGCTGTGTGATTCCCACTCTTTAAGGATTGTGGCAGCTTGCTTTATGACTCATTAGAAGGTCTATCTGCCGGGCGCGGTGGCTCAAGCCTGTAATCCCAGCACTTTGGGGGGCCGAGACGGGCGGATCACGAGGTCAGGAGATCGAGACCATCCTGGCTAACACGGTGAAACCCCGTCTCTACTAAAAAATACAAAAATCTAGCCGGGCGAGGTGGCGGGTGCCTGTAGTCCCAGCAACTCCGGAGGCTGAGGCAGGAGAATGGCAGGAACCCGGGAGGCGGAGCTTGCAGTGAGCTGAGATCCGGCCACTGCACTCCGGCCCCGGCGACGGACCGAGACTCTGTCTACAGCTATCATGGTGCAATGTTCTAGATATGTTCATTATGTTAAGTTTATCATGTTCTTTAAATCTTCCATAGCCTTAATGATTGATGTCTGTTCTATCTGTTAACAAGAGAGGTACACTAAATTTCCCACTTTAATTATTAATTTGTCAGCTCCTCTTTGTAGTTCAGTCAATGTTTGCTTTATACATTTAGAAGCCATATTATTCCATCCACATAAATTTAGAATTGCTATATTATCCTGGTGAGTTGAACCTTCTATCATTATGAAGTACCTCTTTCATCTCTAATAATGCTTTCAGCCATAAAATCCGTTTTGTCTGATACTAGTATAGCCATGTCTTTTTCTATTCTTTTACATTCAACCTTCTGTGTCTATATATTTAATGTGTGTCATTTGTAAGTAGCATGTGCTTAGATTGTTTTTTTTAATGTCTAAAATTGTTTTGCCTTCTAATTGATCAATTAAGGTATTTGCATTAAATATAATTGCTGATACACATGGATTTATATGTATTCAGTATTTATTTGTACATACATGTGTATGCACTTCCTGTTTGCCCTCCCTATTCTATATTCCTTTCTTTTTCTTTTTTGCCTTTTTGGGGGGAATTATTTCTTATAATTTCTTTTGTTTTTCTGTGTTCATTTGAAAGTGATAGGCTCTTTTACTAGTCTCTACAATATGAATTCTTGAATTACTAAAAGCAAATATTAATTGATGTTTTTATCCTCTTCCTCAATAAAGCAAGAAGCTTAACATAACTTTACTCTCTCAACTTTTATGCTTCTGCTGAAGTGTGTGCTGGTCTATATTTAAATTATCTCTCTTCATCCTCCTTCTCTGCCTCCTCCTTTTTCTTCCCCTCTTCTTCCTTTTTTCCCTCTCTTTCTGCCTTCCTCTGTACTAACATATGGATCTATGTCATAATATATTATTATTATTGTTGTCTTGTAAAAGCACCATTCATTTACATTTACTGATATATTTGCCTTTTTTTCACTGTTCATTTTTTATTCCAGTATAAGCTTCTTTCAGGGATAATATTCCTTGTGCCTGAGGAACAGCCTTTAAAGTCTATTGCTGATTAATCCTCTCAATTTTGTATATCTTGAATGTCTTTGTTTCACTTCCATTTTTGGAGGAAATTTTTGTTAGGTATGAAATTCCAGGCTGACAGTTATTTTCTTCCTGCAAAAACTCCCTATTTTGACTTTCACTTGTTTTTCTTGAAAAGCCAACTTTCAGTCTAATAGTTGATCCTTTAAAGGTGACCTTTTCTTCTTCCATCTAATATTGGATTTTCTACTTGTCTTGGGATTTCACCAGTTTCACTTTGAGGTGTCTTTTTATTTATCATACTTGAGTTTGTGGAACTTATTTTTATCTGTAAATTGAAGTCACTCATCTGTTTGGGAGATTCACAGCCATTATCATTTCAAATATTGCATCTGTCCTGTGGGATTTTTTCTCATTTATCCTTCTGGAAATTTATTTAAGCATATAGTAGTATACCTTCTCACTGTCTCTGCTGTGTCTCTGATCCTGTGTTTTGTATTGTTCATCCTTTTCTCTTTTCGTATTTTATTCTGTATAATTTCTTCTGAACTATCTTCTAGTTCTTTAATTTTCTATTCAGCTGTATCTAATCTATTGTCAAATATAACCACTGAATTATCAATCTTTCTTAAAGTACAAAAATTTAATTTAGTGTTTTTTATAATATTTTTAGTTCTAGAATTTTGATTTAATTTTTCTTATATTTCAATTATTTAATACAATTTTCAGCCTTTCATTTTTCTCCCTTTCTTCACACACACACACACACACATAAATAAATCAGGTTTCTTTTTAAATTCTTGTTGGCTAACTCAGATATTTTGACCACTTGTGGACCTGTTTCTCTTGGTTTTTAGACATAGGACCCTATCTTTGACCTGCCCAATAATTTTTTTTTAATTGCCAGATATGGTAGGTATAACTGTCCTGAAACTTCAGAACCTTCTCTAGAAAGAATTTATCCCTCCACTGGGCACATGGAGAGGTTGTTTATCACTTTAATCCAATTAGGAACACCTGCCTTTGGCTTTCTAGGCTTTTCAGCTAACAACTTTGTGTATTTTTTTTAGCAATTTTATAAGACAAGGTTAGAGTTGGAGTGGTCTCCTTATCCTACAAAATTGCTGAAAAACCATCCTCTATGTTTCAAAAGTTTTCCCACTTAAGTTTGTAGGCTTCTACCACATGCATCCCTAGTATTCAGCAAATGTCTTGAAGGAAAAACCAGTACGTGCTTGAGGACATCTCTCTGCTGGTTTCTTTCTTTCCTTGCAACAACCCTCACAAACTGTGCATCAAATGCTCAGAATTGACACATGCCTCTAGGATAAAAGTGGCTGTGGAAGCTGGCTTAGCTCAGGTTTTTCCTTCAGCTAAGGATTTTCCTTCCTGGAGTCTTAGTCCCACTAATTCTCATCATCTCAGCAGCTCTCCACTGCCTTGAGGAGATGCTTTTTAAATTATATCCATGTTTTCTAGGTGGGAACTGTTCTAGGTGGGTGTGCTGGTCTGCTGCCAGTTATTTAATCCTACCCAAAAGCAGAAGTCTTTTCAGAATGTTTATGTCACTTTCTGTAGTCTCCAAGCTTTTGGCTGAAACTTTCAAACTTGCTTTTTATCTTCATAAATGTAATAAGCATAATTTATTTTAAAGTTTGTGTCAAATAATTCTAGTGTTTGGAGCCCCTGCCAGTCTATCAGTATTATCTGTTGTTTCTATTGATGACTATTCTTGTTATCTCATGTTTGAGAATAGCTGGTTATCATTCCTTATGTATCAGACATAGAATTTGAAAAAAAAATCTTTTGAATAATATTTTAATGCCTACAATGACTTTATCTTCCTCCAGAGATAATTTTTGTTTGTGTTTTCCAGATGCCAAGTGACATTAGTAATCAAGATCACCTTAACGGCTTCATGGATTAGGGTATCCTTGATCAACCAGTTGATTTTGATCTGGTCGTCAGTCTCTACAAGGGCTGTTGTACTTCTAATTTACCCTTAGACTTGTGGAATTTTTCTAACTGAATTTAGAAATCAAGACAAACGTTTTTCATAGAAACAAATGATAACATATAAAACCCAAAAGCTATCAGTAGCTGTATTTCCTATGTGGGGAAAAAAAAGAAAATAAGATTGACATGAAGTCAGAAACAGAAATAATAATAACAACAATAATAATAATAACTAATACTTATATAGGGCTTGCTCTGTAATTGTCTGTTTTAAGCAGTATTTACATCAACTCATTTATTCTCACCACAACCTTGAGACAAATAGAGTTAAGTCCTGTTGTTGTTTGAGTCCCTGGCTTCAGTAATTCCTAATACTCAGCCAAATCACTGACTTTCTTGCAACAGTCAGAGAGACTGAAATGTGAGGTTTCTCACCTTGCAGCCTGTGTTTGCTCAGATTTTATAAGCTGCCTCAGGAATGACCTGCCTTTTCCCAGCTCCAGGTCTTCGGGCTGCCAGGTCTGTCTTTTTCATAAATAATGGCATCCGTCGCATGGCTTGACAACTTTTTCATTTCTATTCATCAAACTAGCTGTTACTGACTGACAGAAACTGCTGCAAACCTTTTCCCAAGTAGACTGCACAATATATTTTTTTGAACAAACAGTACAGATCCCTACAATGCCCCCCAAAAGGTATTTTATAATTTATGGTTATTACACATAAAACATTATATTAACCATAAATGAAATTACAAAGGAAAAATCCCTCACAATTCCATTACCTTAAGAGTTCTTACATTTTCTTTGTAATTCTTAGCCATAATTTTTAAGAACATGGTTGCCATTATTCCTAGATACATCATTAAGTGCACTTAACAATTCATCAGTATTTCTCAGGGTATTGATTAGAAGTCCCCAGAAAAAATAATGGGTTAGACATGGGTATTGTTCATTATATAAGGGTAGATTAGAGCAAGGGGTAGGTGAAGCTTCCAATGGAACTAAAAATTACTGAGTACTATGGTTTGAACATCCCCTCTAAAACTCATGTTGAAATTTAATTGCCAATGTAAGGATATTGGGAGGTGGGACCTCTAAGAGTTGATAAGGTCATGAGGTCATAATGCCATTACCTCTGGAGTGGGTTAATTATCTTGAGGGTGGGTTTCTGATAAAAGGATGTAGTTCAGCCCCTGTTTCTCTGTCTCACACACTCGCTTGCCCTTGTACCATGTCATGATGGAGCACAGAGGCCCTCATTGGATGCCAGCACCATGCTCTTGGACTTCCCAGTCTCCAGAACCATGAGCCAACTAAATCTCTTTCTTTACAAATTGTCCACTATGTAGTATTCTGTTATAGCAGCAGCAAACAGATTAAACTGAATCTTAACTGTTTTTAAGGAGCCTCTTTTATTTTACCTGATAGGATCTTTAATCTGGAGCCACATAGGGTCAAAGTTGTGACATACTCATTTGACCTTTGTAGTTCACTACTACATTTCCTATTGTTTTGCTGGAGCAAAGCAGGATGTAAGTGATTCTTACTTAATAAAATAATTATTCCCAATTAGAAACTAACACTCAGAAGATTACATGATTCATACTCATTATAAATGGTAAAGCTGATATTTGAGTCCTAGACTAAAAGACAAAAATAACACTGTTTAATCACTATCACTTCCTTGGCCCCTGTAGCAGACTCCTTTGGAGTGCCCCATGTAGGGTTGCCAGACATAAGAAATAAAAACATAGGCCATCTAGCAAAATTTGAGTTTCAGGTAAATAAGAAATTAGTTTGGGTATAAGCATGCCTCAAATATTGGATATCTTACCCACATATCCATACTAAAGAAATGGGCCTAAGTGGCCAATCCTAACACCTCCCTTCTCCCCCTTCTCTCTCACTCTCACTCTCTCTCTCTCTCTCTCCTAACTTAAAGGCACAGAAAGTATACTCAGAGGGTCTTTAGCATTGGAGCTGTGAAGTTTTGTCAAGCTGAAATCAAAACCAGTACCATGGTATGCCAAGCCATATGCATGCAGAATGTATGGGACAGTGGAGAAAACTGCTTGCAGAGAGGAGACTGGAGCAAAGTGCAGAAAGAACCCAAAGCAGAGAAAGAACCTGCATGACAGCTTCCCCTGCCCTGAAAAGCACAGTCATGCATGCTACACTGAGGTCCAGAAGATTCTCCTGTATCTCTACTAAGTTGACAGAGTTCTCCTTCCTTATAGTACCTCCTCCAGGCATTAGTGGGAGTTCATGGCTGGTGGCATAGTTGAACTTTCTGGCTGAGTTTGGAGAGGCAGGCCCACTCACTGGCTTTGTGGTGACACGCAGTGGGCACTGTGCCTATGTGGGCAGCACGTAATCAATGCATCAGTTCCCTTCCTGCTCACCCTGCTAGGAACTTCATGTCCAAGTGACTCAGACCTGAAGACCAGATTCTTCAGACAGACAGAGAGGAGGACTAAGGGGTCAGTAAGCTTTCTGGAACATCCCTAGAGGTAGCCTCTAAGAAGTCATTTTTTGATCCATCTCTACTGGTCCAATCATCACACACATACACACACACACACACACCTGCATGTGCTCCAGTCATTCTTTCCGCTCCTTTCTATCACATTTATTATCATACCTACTCCCTAGCTCCTCTTTGAAACTCAGGTATAATGTGTCAAATCATTCTTCAAGTACAGAGTGACTCAAAGCAGAGAAGTGAACTCTGCAGGGTAGAGGCCTAAGCTTCTCTAAAGGATGCCTCCCCCAAGGTTGAGACTTTCTTTTCCAAGGTCATGATATTGCCAGACACAGCATAATCACTTTCTGACTGCTCAGACCTCCTTATGAGCTTCTTCGCTCCAAAGAAGCAGAATCTCAAATTCTTTGATCTCTGCCCTGGGAATGCAAATTAGCCAACACAGACAGCATCAAAGGCAGTGCTGACCCTGAGTGAGCACAGCATTCTCTTCCTCCTCACTTTATCAGCCAAGTTACCTAAAGCTCAGAAGAAAACTACCCAGCAAAGGGAAGAGTTCATACTCACTCAGGGCACGATTTCAGCTCTGTCTCCTAAAAATATTGTTTTCTCTAACTGAAAACCTCATCATGTAGGGGCTGCACTTAGCCCTAGACAGAAATGCTCACACAATTCATAGCCAGTATTATTCTACTTCTATTGTTTCATTAAATCACTCCCAGGTCTGTGATCTTACTTGACTTCACTGTTCCCATATGGCACCCAAAGGATGACTCAGTGGACATTTATAATGTCTACCCAGCACCCATGGCTTATAGTACCAAGGTTTCCACCCTCCCCATGCAGGCCCTGTGCCTGGGGAGACTGACCTCACCCTCAGGCCCACAGGAGCCTGGATAAGCAGAGCCAAGCAGCCTGTGTGACTGTCTTCACCATAGTCATGTTCTTGAGACTTTGCCCATGATCTAATCTAGCTCAATCAGGATTCCTGCTGAATGCCGGGGCGGAAGCTGTGCCTTTTCTTCCGCAAGCCGTGAACTAAAGTCAGGCACCATCCAATCTGCTGGAATCCACTTGTAAATTGAGCCAACACTCTGGGTGGCAGAACAGAAAAAAAACATGTAAAGAAAGTGCAACCTTGATAATAGCACAGTTGAGCTGCTGATTCAGCCACACTGATGCCTATTCTTCTTCTGGACTTTCCAGGCACACAGATGAACAAATCTTTCTTGTTTATCCCAATTTTGAATTGCATTTTCTATTATATGCAACTAAAGACAAGCAAAACAAATAGTGAATATTTTAGTGAGTAATGAGACAGTGTCTGTTCCAAAATTGCTTGTGTGTTTGTGTGTATGGTGCCTTCTAATACTGTGCAGTGTGCAACCTGCACAACTACACTGTGTGGGCTCTGGCATAGGAGCAAGTATTTATCTTAGAGCTGCATTTACAAAGCATACATAACATTTACATCTAGATTAACTGCATATTTGGGTGATTTGAAGAAGTGAACTGACATAGATTAAGCCCCCTCATTCATTCATTCAATTATTTATTAATACAAAAATATTATTGAATGCCTAATACATGCCAGGCCCTGATAGAGACGTGAAGAAGATAAGGTACTTATCCTCATATGTTATAATAGGGAAGAATGATAATAAACAAATTAGTACATAAGAACAAATAATGATGTGTTATGAATAAAAATAAATCAAGAGATAGTGCAGGGAATGGCAGGAATTATTTAAATAGAGTAAATTAAATAAGGCCCCTCTGCGAGGCAACTCTTGAGAAGAATGCTGAATGAAGTAAGGAGGCAAGTTCTGTGAAGATAGAAGGAGAATTCCAGGCAAAGAGAGCAGCCAATGCAAAGAAACTGAGGCAGAAACAATGTTGGCATGTTTGAGAAACAAGAAAGGCAGTGTAGCCAGAGCAGAACAAATGAAGACAAGAATATAGGCAATGAGATAAGAGAAGCAAGGGCCAGTTGTGTAGGGCCTTCTGAGACCAGAAAGGAGACTGGATTTACAGTCATCTCTCAGTATACAAGGGTTGGTTCCAGGATTCTCTGTGTATACTCAAATCTGTG
The DNA here is from genome assembly GCF_000951035.1 of Colobus angolensis palliatus. Classification (NCBI taxonomy): domain Eukaryota; kingdom Metazoa; phylum Chordata; class Mammalia; order Primates; family Cercopithecidae; genus Colobus; species Colobus angolensis. The sequence goes on from NW_012116622.1 coordinate 3,352,407, forward strand.
ACACAAGTCCCCCAGTGGTCTCTGTGGAACCCGCATATAAGAAAAGTCAGTTCTTGACCAGGTGTGGTGGCTCATGCCTGTAATCCCAGCACTTTGGGAGGTCGAGGCGGGTGGATCACTTGAGGCCAGGAGTTTGAGACCAGCCTGGCCAATATAGCACAACCCATCTCTACTAAAACTACAAAAATTAGCCAGGCATGGTGGTGCGAGCCTGTAATCTCAGCTACTCAGGAGGCTGAGGCATGAAAATCACGTGAACCTTAGAGGCGGATGTTGCAGTGAACTGAGATCATGCCGCTGCACTCCAGCCTGGGCAACAGAGTGAGGCACTGTCTCTGAAATGAAAAGTAAAGAAAAGAAAAGAAAAAAGATGAAAAGAAACAAAAAAGAAAAGAAAAGATCAGTTCTTTGCATACTTGGGTTTCAAATACCCTGAATATTGTATTTTTGATCTGCATTTGGTTGAAAAAAAAAATCCATATCTAAATCCACCACACTTCACTTTTGTTGTTCCTGGGCTAATTGTAATTCTATTTTATTTTATTTTATTTTACTTTAAGTTCTGCGATACATGTGCAGAGTATGCAAGTTTGTTACATAGGTATACATGTGCCATGGTGGTTTGCTGCACCCATCAACCCATCATCTGGGTTTTGAGCCCCACATGCATAAGGTATTTCTCTTAATGCTCTCCTTCCCCTTGCCCCCACCCCCAAAAACCCCAGTGTGTATTGCTCCCCTCCCTGTGTCCATGTGTTCTCATTGTTCAACTCCCGCTAATGAGTAAGAACACGTGGTGTTTGGTTTTTGGTTCCTGTGTTAGTTTGCTGAGGATGATGGCTTCCAGCTTCATCCATGTCCCTGCAAAGGATATTATCTCATTCCTTTTTATGGCTGCATAGTATTCCATGGTGTATATGTGCCACATTTTCTTTATCCGGTCTATCATTGATGGGCATTTGGGTTGGTTCTATGTCTTTGCTATCATAAATAGTGCTGCAATAAACATGTGTACATATGTCTTTATAGTAGAATGATTTATATTCCTTTTGGAATGATCTAGAACTAGAAATACCATTTGACCCAGCAATCCTATTACTGGGTATATACCTAAAAGGAATATAAATCATTATACTACATTCAGTGTAAAAGTGTTCCTATTTCTTCTCCACAGCCTTGCCAGCATCTATTGTTTCCTGATTTTCTAATAATCACCATTCTCACTGGTGTGAGATGGTATTTCATTGTGGTTTTAATTTGCATTTCTCTAATGACCAGTGATGATGAGTTTTTATTTTCATGTGTTTGTTGGCCACATAAATGTCTTCTTTTGAGAAGTGTCTGTTAATATCCTTTGCCCACTTTTTGATGGGGTTTTTTCATTTTTTTCCTTGTAAATTTGTTTAAGTCCCTTGTAGATTCTGGATATTAGACCTTTGTCAGATGGGTAGATTGCAAAAAATTTTCCCCTATTCTGTAAGGTGCCTGTTTACTCTGATGCTAGTTTCCTTTACTGTGCAGAAGCTCTTCAGTTTAATTAGGTCCCATTTGTCAGTTTTGGCTTTTTTTGCAATTGCTTTAGGTGTTTTAGTCATGAAGCATTGGCCCATGCCTATGTCCTGAATGGTATTGCCAAGTTTTCTTCTATGGTTTTTATGGTTTTGCGTTTTACATTTTAGTCTTCCATCCATCTTGATTTAATTTTTGTATAAGGTGTAAGGAAGGGGTCCAGTTTCAGTTTTCTGTGTATGGCTAGCCAGTTTTCCCAGCACCATTTATTAAATAGGGACTCCTTTCCCCATTGCTTGTTTTTGTCAGGTTTGTTGAAGATCAGATGATTGTAGATGTGTGGTGTTATTTCTGAGCTCTCTGTTCTGTTCCATTGGTCTATATGTCTGTTTTGGTACTAGTACTGTAGCAGGACAAGCCACAGACAAAACCCCTCAGACACCAAGTTAAAGAAGGAAGGACTTTATTCAGCCAGGAGCTTTGGCAAGACTCACATCTCCAACAACCAAGCTCCCCAAGTGAGCAATTCCTGTTCATCTTAAGGGCTCACAGCTCTAAGGGGGTCCACACAAGAGGGTTGTGATCGATTGAGCAAGCAGGGGGTTTTGACTGGGGGCTGCATGCACCAGTAATTAGAATGGAATAGAACAGGACAGAGATTTTCACAGTGCTTTGCTATACGATGTCTGTAATCTATAGCTAACATAACCGATTAGTTCAGGGGTCAATCTTTAACTACCAGGCCCAGGGTGTGGCGCTGGGCTGTCTGCCTGTGGATTTCATTTCTGTCTTTTAGTTTTTACTTTTTCTTTCTTTGGAGGCAGAAACTGGGCATAAGACAATATGAGGGGTGGTCTCCTCCCTTATTCCCCTCCTTTGAGAACTTCACTCAATAGTGGGACTTCTCACTTTCATTCTCACTACCCATGTCTTCTTGCAAAACAGATCAATAGTGATTCATATAGTACACATGTGCTAAAGCATTTTGGAGAACTAAGGTAGTGATGAAGCTTTTTATCATTTGAAGAAGTACAGATAGTAAACAAGGGAGCAGTAAGCAGGTTTTTATTACTATTATAACTTCTATTATAAGTGTTTTAAATCTTTTTAGCACTGGGAACCATTTTCTAAACATGGCCCCAGGATCAAATCCATGCCTAACTTGCACAGGCACATGTGCCAATTTTGTCATATCTCTAACTATGTCTTCAACTACTTGCTCTTGATCAACTATGTGTAGACAGCAATTAGTAAGGTTAAATTTCCTACAGACCCCTCCTTCAGCTGCTAGCAAGTAGTCGAGAGCCAATCTATTTTAATAGATAGCATTTCTCATCTGAGTTTCTTGCCAGGCCAGAATAGTCAAGGATCTGCCGGCCTTATTAGTGATTATTTCTAAGACAGCTTGTAACTGTATGATTCGGTTGAGCATGTAGATGGGGGTCCAGTATCCCCATGAGCCATCTTGTGCCCAAGTAGCAGGCCCATAATATTGTATGATTCTCTCAGGGGGCCATTTATCATCTTTCCAATTTCCTATAGCTATGCTTCTCTTTTCACGGGAAGTATAGACAGGGAAGCCTAGAGTTCACCTGTCTTTATGGGCAGTAGGAAGAAAGATGGTTTAATAGTGCCAATAACACAACTACCTGCCCACTGGTTGGGTAATTTAGTATAAGCTGTATGCCCACCTATCCAGTATAATCCAGTGGGGGCTGTCCAGTCCTGGTGGGACTCCGAGTGGATCCACACAGTTTGCAACTTTGGGAATTTACTAAATGGATTTTTCTTAGCATGGCTTGAACTCCACTAGGTGGCTGTTTTTGTAGTGCTATTAACAGTTTTTGCCCAAGGCAGCTGAGTCTTCCTACAGGAAGGGTGAAGTTCTTCTCCACTCTTGCTATATAGTATTGTCTAATGATTGAGGCTTTTAGGACCCAGAAGTTATCAGGGTGATTCTTTTGAGCTGGGAATTCGTCAGGAACTGGGTCTGTAGGTACTAATTCTTGGGCTTCCCAAGGCCATTGATCTCCCATTACAGTTTCTCCACATACATAACATGAAGTGACACTGAGAAACTCGGCTACATGCTCAGCTAATTGCAAAAACAAATCTCTTATTTTTCCTGGAATTTCTGCTACTGGCACATCCAGTTCATCATAGAAGGTTTGAAATACTGGCTCAAGAGAGCGTTTATAAACTTCTCAAACCACAATATTTACTCAAGGATCTAGTCCAGCCCCATCGATTTCTAGGGTTACATGCTCCCCTTTTTTCCAGCAAGGATCAAGGAGGTTGGTTATTACAAGTTCTAAGGGGTTACACTAACCACTGGTACAGGAAGGGCCACTTTTCCTTTTCTGAAGGTGGAGAGGATCCTTTTCGTTTTTATCTAAGTAGCCTAAATGACATAAGACCAGTATCCACATTCATTTCCACACAGTCCTAATTCATGACAAATGTACTTATTTTCTGCCATATAGCCTCTTTCCGAATTAAAAGAACCACATCCCATTCCTAACATATTACTATTAATGACAGCACAGGCATCAAACTTCAAGGTGACTCGTTTGGGCACCCCTTTTGCTTTTGTTTTGGCTAACACTTTACTCCTATCGTTTATGAGCCCCCACCAGTCCTCAGTCCTTAATCTTATTTCAAAAACTATGGTCATGGGAGGCTCAGATGGGTCATAACACACATCAGGTTGGTCGTTTCCTGGGATATATAGCTTTTATAGAATAACATTATACAAACAAGTTCTTTTCAGAGTCCCGGTACACTTATAATAACCATAAAATAATAGGACTGTAGCAACTTTTTTTCCTACCTCAGTGACCTGATGTATACACTGGGAACAGTCCTCAGTCTGAGGACGACCAGTTGAAGTCCTTACTGTACAAGTCCAAATTTTAAGGAAAATGAGTCCTGCAATGAGTTTTCTCATTCTTCAGCCATGCGTGGACCAGTCAGCTTCCAGGTGTGACTGAAGCAGGGCTTGTCATCTTCTTCAGAGTCACTTTGTAGGGGTTGGCGAAGCTGCTCCCACCCACGTACAGCTTAGTCTACTCATGTTCAGAGGTTAGGCCCACTAGAATAAACTGAGTCCAATACCTCTACACAGTTATGTTCAGCTGGGCTCTCTGATACTGGGAGCAAGGTGGCAGGGTTTAGGGTGTTGCAAACTTCAATGGTTATGTGGGAATTTTCACATAGCAAGCTTTGGTACGTGGTTAATCTAGCATTTGTTAGACAATGATGTCCTTTGGTATTCATCAAAGTTACCACAGCATGGAGGGGGCCTTTATCTTCAGGTTTTGCCCAAGCGTTAGTTTATCTGCTTCTTGTGCTAACAGGGGTGTTGCTGCCAGTGCCCTTAGACATGGGGGCCAGGCTTTGGAAACCCCATCTAGTTGTTTTGAGAGATAGGCCACTGGCCTTGGCCAGGGCCCCACAGTCTGGGTTAGAACTCCAACTGCCATTTTTTCTCTTTCTGACACATAGAGTGTAAAAGGTTTTCTCAGGTCAGGTAGCCCCAGGGTTGGAGCTGACATGAGTTTTTCTTTTAACTCGTGAAAAGCTCATTGCTGTTAGTTGTAATAGATGTACTTTATCCAATTTACATTTTTATTAACAGTTACCCACCAAAATACTGACTCAAATCCTGCAGCTATTTGATTTCAAGCTTTAAATTGATCTGGTATTCCTCGTTGGACTCCAATTGCATCTAAATAGACGTGAGAGTCGAAAGATCCATAAGGGGCTTCTCTTGCTTTATGATGTCTTATTTTTCCTCCCTCTGGTTGATGAAATGCCAGGGTGAAAGAGATAGCCAATTGGACTAAAGTACAAGTGTCACTCCAGTTATTCGGCAGAGAGTGCCCAGTAAAGGTCCACCACAATACCACCACGCATCTGCTTGGGGATGGCCCAAGCAGGGGTCTTTCCTTGCCTCTGCCAGCCACTTATGCTGCTGTTCTCTCAACCACTGTGTGGGGTGGGGTGGGGGTGACGCTTCTAAAACCAGCTGTAACCAAGTGTCTATGTACGGGAACTGGTCTGGGGGCCCTGGCTTACAGGTTACCTTGCGCCATACCTTTGAAACAGGGGGCCTGTCCAGGCTTCCTTCTGATGGCCAACCCACCTCTATTGTTGGCCAGTCTATTTCACACAAAGTTCTAAGTTTTCCTGGTGTCATAGTAACACCGTAATCTCCCTTAAATCCTTTTTTGAAATTTTTCAACATAGTTCCTAGTGGGGTGGGCTTACTTTGTGCCTGACCCATGCTTCCTTGAGACAAAACACCACGCTCACATCACACGCACACCACAAAACAAAGAATAGGTAAAAAGGGCACACACACACTTTTACAGTTTATATCAAACCAGAATCAAAACCGAAATCAGAGTATCAAGAAATTCAAGCCGGGTCAAAACCAAAACCAAAGCATCAAGCAATCCAAGTCAAATCAAAAACAAAGCCAAAGTGCTGGTACAGGCATGCCGTGGGTGATCAGGCCACGCTTCCACTCAAATGGAGTGGGCAAGTTCCAAAGACTAGTCTTACCAAGTTTCGGATGTCCAGACTCCAAGTGCCAGTTCTTTCCTGGTGTTCAGCCACTGCATTAATCCTCCATGGGGACCTGCCACATGCTGCTCTGGTGAGGCATTCCACTGGGGCAATTGCCTACCTGGGAGCGTTCTCAGGATCCATGTCACTCAAGCTGGCCAGAGTCCCCCACAGGGATGCTCCACAGGGCAGGCCTAAGCCGCCTAAGGGGCTGCCTTGACCACCTGTTAATCACCTCGCTTCCTGGTCAGGGAACCAAAAAATGTAGCAGGACAAGCCACAGACAAAACCCCTCAGACACCACATTAAAGAAGGAAGGGCTTTATTCGGCTGGGAGCTTTGGCAAGACTCACATCTCCAATGACCAAACTCCCTGAGTGAGGAATTCCTGTCCCTCCTAAGGGCTTACAACTCTAAGGGGGTCCGCGTGAGAGGGTCAAGATTGATTGAGCAAGCAAGTGGTACATGACTGGGGGCTGCACACACCGGTAATTAAAACAGAACAGAACAGGATAGGGATTTTCACAGTGCTTTTCTATACAATGTCTGTAATCTACAGATAACATAACCCATTAGGTCAGGGGTCAATCTTTAACTACCAGGCCCAGGGTGTGGTGCTGGGCTGTCTGCCTGTGGATTTCATTTCTGACTTTTAGATTTTACTTTTTCTTTCTTTGGAGGCAGAAACTGGGCATAAGACAATATGAAGGGTGGTCTCCTCCCTTAGTACCATGCTGTTTTGGTTACTGTAGCCTTTTAGCATAGTTTGAAGTCAGTTAGCATGATGCTTCCAGCATCATGATCAAGTTGGCTTCATCCCTAGGATGCAAAGCTATTTCAACATATGCAAACCAATCAATGTAATCCATCACATAAACAGAATCAATTACAAAAATCACATGATTATCTCAATAGATGCAGAAAAGGCCTTCAATAAAATTCAACATCCTTTCATTCTAAAAACTTTCAATAAACTAGGTATTCATGGAACATATCTCAAAATAATAACAGCTATTTATGACAAACCCATGGCCAGTATCATACTGCATGGGCAAAAGCTGGAAGCATTCACTTTGAAAACAGGCACAAGACAAGGATGCCCTATCTAACCACTGTTATTCACATTGTATTGGAAGTTCCAGCCAGGGCAATCAGGCAAGAGAAAGTAATAAAGGATATTCAGATAGGAAGACAGGAAGTCAAATTGTCTCTGTTTGCAGATGGCATGATTCTATATTTAGAAAACCCCAGTGTCTCAGCCCAAAAACTCCTTAAGCTGATAGGCAACTTCAGCAAAGTCTCAGGATACGAAATCAATGTGCAAAAATCCCAAGCATTACTATACACCAACAATAGACAAGCAGAAGCCAAATCATGAATGAACTCCCATTCACAATTGCTCCAAGAGAATAAAATACCTAGGAATACAGCTTACAAGGGATGTGAAGGACCTCTTCAAGAACTACAAACCACTGCTGAAGGAAATAAGGGAGGACACAAACAAACGGAAAAACATTCCATGCTCCTGGATAGGAAGAATCAATATTGTGAAAATGGCCATACTTCCCAAAGTAATTTACATATTCAATGCATTCCCATTAAACTATCATTGACTTTCTTCACAGAATTAGAAAAAACTACTTTAAATTTCACATGGCACCAAACAATAGATTCCATGTAGCCAAAACAATACTAAGCAAAAAGAACAAGGTTAACAGTAATTTTTAAGTGTGATTGGCAGCTGTTAAAGGCTTTTGTGTAGATGAACAACAATCTGATTTAAGTTTTAAGATGCCTCAACCAGATGAACTCAGAAACAATGTTGAAAAAAGAAGCAAGTCAAAGAAGAATTAATGAGTCCAAAACAAACAATACTAATCAATATATTATTTAAGGATACAATTTTATTTTTAAAATATGAAAAGCAAGAAAATGAGGCTGGGCGCGGTGGCTCAAGCCTGTAATCCCAGCACTTTGGGAGGCCGAGACGGGCGGATCACAAGGTTGGGAGATCGAGACCATCCTGGCTAATACGGTGAAACCCCGTCTCTACTAAAGAATACAAAAAGCTAGCCGGGCGACGAGACGGGCGCCTGTAGTCCCAGCTACTTGAGAGGCGGAGGCAGGAGAATGGCATAAACCTGGGAGGCGGAGCTTGCAGTGAGCTGAGATCCGGCCACCGCACTCCAGCTTGAGCGACAGAGCCAGACTCCGTCTCAAAAAAAAAAAAAAAGCAAGAAAATGATGAACACAAAATTCAGGATGTGATTTACCTCTCAGGGGAGGCAGGAGAATGCAATTTGTGAGAGAATCCAGGGGATATCTAGAGTATTGTAAATTCTATTTCTTAAGCTGGGGAGTGGCCATGGTGTGTTCATTTTATTATTATTATTCAAACCAAATTAAATTATTATTTAAATTTGTTTCCTAGACATGATATATTTGATAATAAAAAAATTTAAATCAAATTAAATTATTACTTAAATCAAATTAAATTATTTAAATTTGTTTCCTGGACATGATATATTTGATAATAAAAAAATATTCCAACTATAGTGAATGATTGACTACAGGCAGGCAAGATTAATACAAGTGAGACTTGTGATAAAGCTGTTGTTAGAATCCATCTGAGTGGAGATGTGGCATGGCTAGTGTGTGGCAGTGAGCGAGAATGGATCAGATGTGGCTATATTTTGAAAGTGGACCTCTTAGGAATTGAATATGCATTGGATGTAGGATGTGAGTGGAAAAAGGAGATGGGAAAAGAAGTAGAGAGGAGCAGCCTAGAGGACAAACACCAGACCTCATCTTTCCAGACCTTTCTAGCTCTTGTGAGCCCATGACCCAAGGTTCTAATAGGTCTTGGTGAAGATCTTCAACAAAAGTCCAGAAAATTCCTGTTATTGGAGGCTAGCAAAGAAGCCTAGGCCTCCCCATGCCCATTTCCACGGGAGCTTCCCCAGGCCCTCTCAGAGCTCATGAGCCTGCTCCCTGTGGGACGGGACTTCAACTCTGACTGCTTGTTCCAGGGGCACTAGAGTGGAAACAAAGAAAAAAATGAAGATTTGAGAGTGAGGGGGGGAAATGAATCTCTTGTTGTTTTTAAAGTAATTTAAAGTAATTCACTAGATATCCATGTTCCCTTTACTCACAACACCCCTGACACCAAACACAGGGGGTTTTCCACCTGCCAGCCAATTCTCCAGCTCTCCAGACACCAAGTGAGTGTTCTGCAATTCAATTCAGTTCTGACAATAACTACCCAGAGAGCGCAGGCCCCACAGGTTAAGGGCTCAGTGCCACAAGACTCCCTTCACTGCAGAGGCTAATTACAAGTCTGGGCCTTCCAGATGGACCAGCTATAAACTGGGGGTTCCCAGGACCCCCCTCCTTGAGTTTTATAATTTGTTTGAATGGTTCACAGAACTGAGAAAGAACTTTACTGTTACCAGTTTATTGTACAGGACACAACTAGGGAACGGCCAAATGGAAGAGACGCAGGGGGGAAGGTATGGGAGCAGGGCCACACCACCCTCCCAGCATCCCTGATGTGTTCACCAACCCGGGAGCTCTCTGAACTCCTTCATTTAGGAGGTTTTAATGGAAGCTCCATTCATAGGCATGACTGATTACATCATTGGTCGCTGGTGGTTAACTCATCTCCAGCTTCTCTCTCCTGCCTGGAGGTCTGTGAGTGGAGCTGATAGTTCCAAACCTCTAATTACCCATTGGTTTTTCTGGTGACCAACCCCTACCTAAAGCTGTCTAGAGACTGCCCCCACAACCAGCCACCCATCATCTCATTAGCACCCTTATGCCTCTAGAGAGCACCCTTATGCCTCTAGAGATTCTAAGGAATTTAGGAGCTGTGTGCCAGAAACCTAAGACAAAGACCAAATGTACAGTCAGCCCTCTGCTCTCTACATCTGTAAATTCAATGAAAATTCAATGAAAATATTTGGAAAATATAATACATAACACAAACATAACAAACACAAAAAAACAATTAAAAATAACACAAATTTTAAAAATAAAGCATAACAACAATTTACACAGCATTGTAATAAGTATAAGAATCTAGAGATTATTTAAAGTACACGAGAGGTAGTGTATAGGTTATATGCAAATACCACACTATGTTATATAAGGGACTTGAGCATCATAAATTTAATTTCTGAGGGGGATTCCAGAACCAATCCCCCACAGATATTGAAGGATGACTGTATATTTCTTATTGTTACCAGTGGTGAATCCATACGGGTCTATATCAGCCTCAATTCTTGCCTCCTCAGAAGACTGAGGGGGTATAATGCGGAGTGAGAGACCAAGCCAAGTTTTAGAGCAGAGTGAAAGTTTATTAAAAAGCTTTAGAGCAGGAATGAAAGGAAGGAAAGTACACTCGGAAGAGGGCCAGGCGGGCAACTTGAGAGATCAAGTGTGTGGTTTGACCTTTCAACTTGGGGTTTTATATGTTTTCATGCTTCCAGGGTCTTGTACTACTTCTCCCCTGATTCTTCCCTTGAGGTGGGCTGTCCACATGCACAGTGGCCTGCTAGCACTTGGGAGGGGCCGCATGCACAGTGTGTTTACCAGAGTTGTGTGCATGCTCCCTTGAGGCATTTTCCCCTTACCAATCCAGTGTTCCTAAAAAAAAAAAGGTCGTCTGCCATTTTCCCTCTTAGTGCGCATGCTTGAGCCCACTTGCCCAACTCCTGGGAGCTTATTGAGAAGCTGCTGATCATCAGTTTCAGATGTTTCTATCTATTGGGAGGCGCCCTGTCCCTGGCGACAGCTGCAACCAATTATTATTTTAGCAAAATAGCTTAAAAACTGCCTGACCATCACCTGACGGTCAACTGATATTCCTGGTGGGGGTTGGCGGAAGCTCTCTCCTGCCCTGCTCCTGTCTGACTAGCTACCTACAGTAACATTATTACTTCACAAATCATATGATTCACCCATTTAAAGTGTATGATTAAATGGTTTTAATACATTCAGAGTTGTGCAACTATCACCATAATTAGAACATTTGAACCACCTCAAAAATCTCTCACACCTTAGTTATCATCCCCCAATTCTCCACTCTCACAGCGCTAGGCAACTGCTAACCTACTTTCTTTTTCAGTGATTTTGCCTTTTCTGGATATTTCATATAAATATCCAGACTATATTATTTTTCAAATAAATATGAATTATATTTCATATAAATATCATATAAATATCTATTCATATAAATAGAATCATGCAATACATGACTTTTGTGACTTCTTTTACTTAACATGATGTTTGCAAGGTTCATCTTTGTATGCATCATGCTTTAGTACTTCATTTCTTTTTATTGCCAAATAATATTCCATTGCGGTGCTATATCATACTTCATCCATTCGTCTGTTGGTAGATATATGGGTTGTTTCCACTTCGGAGACATTATGAATAATGCCACTATCAACACTCAAGTAACAGTTTTTCTGTGGATATAAGTTCTCATTTCCTTTTGGCATTTTTCTACAGGTCTCTGAGATGGTGTTAAAGACAAACATTTGAACTTGAACTTTAATGATGCCCAGAAAAGAGTGAGTTGCAGTATCTACAGATTTCTGTGCCACTAATTTAATCCACATAACAATCTTGTGAAATAGATTTTTTTAATTCATATTTTAGAGTCAGATAAATAAAATCTATTTCTGTCCTCCAAACCCATGCTTTTAAACACTATGCAATACAGCCTCCCACTCAAATTGGGGGAAAGGTATGTTATTCCCATTTCTGCACGTAATATGGTGTGGCTTAACAGTCTAACAAGTTCTGGAGAAAACTGTTGAAACTGCTAGGTGGGAAGGGCTCCCTGGCGAAACTCCAACCAGCCTATGCACTGGGAGGGGTGCACACCTGGGTAGAGCCACAGAAGTTTGCACTGTTTGTAGTGGGGAGGAGCCTGGCCCCTCCTCTTCCTGTGCGGAACCTGGGGCTCCAACGGGGAGGCTGGAAGCGCACCAGCAGGCACTCTGGCTTTGCAGACAGTCCCTGTTTCCCTTTTTTCCCTTTACCCAATAAATCCTGCCCTGCTCATCCTTCAACTTGTCTGTGACCCTAAATTTTTGTGGCCGTGTGACAAGGACCTCACCTTTAGCTGAACTAAGGAAAAGTCCCACAACACTGTGAAAGGAAACTAAAAATCTGGGACCCCAAACTCATTATGCCAAAGGGAAAAGTCAAGCTTGGAAACTGAGTCATGCAAAACTGCCTCCCATTTTGTTCCTAAACTGATAAAAAGAAAGAAGGTTACTGACTTCCCCATGGGGGCTGCCTCACAATTTGCTTACCCGGAAATTCCTTGTTGACCCCAAGATCTTTACCCTACAACAATTCTGTTGAATTTCACCAGACAATGTAAATGAACAGATTATCTTCACAGGTATAGGACAAAGACAGGATTCGGAGTCTTCCCTCCCTCACTTAAGACAAATGCATATTTGACTGCTTTACTGTTTATTTTATCTTACGTAAAAATGTTGATTAACCACACACCAGATGAATGCATAATTGACTATTCCTCTACCCCCTTCTTTAACATTTAAATATGGATTCAGTGAATGCTGATCAAAGCCTCAAAAGAATGCAATTGCTTTTCTCTTTTATTTACCCTACCCCCTTTTCTTTCCATTTTCCCTTAGTGCCTGCTCTTTCCCCTTTAAATACAAAAGTCCTCAAACCCTGTTTGGAAACAGCACAGATCACAGATGTTCCTGTGATTTTGTGTTCCTTTTTCCAAGGCACATGCTCAATCTTGGCAAAGTAAACCTGTAAAATGATCCAGACTTACCTCCATCACGTCGTTTGATTTACGGAACACATTGTCATTTGGCACCTCGAGTGTGTTGTGACTTTGGGAATGTCTGAAGCTTGCTTCCTGGGCTGGGCAGTATGTCATGAAGGACAACAGCAGTCACAGCAGAGGAAAAGCATTTTTCTTAAGTGGCTTGTGGGTGATAGACACCAACTAGGAAGGTGGAACAAAGGAACAGAAGACGGTTATTGCGTGTGTGTGAGACATTTCTAGAGACATCTGAAAATAAGTGAAAAGCATAGGCAAAGAACTAAGATGAGCCATTGAAATGAGGGAGTTAATGCTAATGTGAACCTATTTATACCTGCTACAGGTTGTGGGGAGTTAAAGAAACCTGTGTTAAACATACCAGTCATGTTAGGGCTTTTTCCTCTTACTGCCCCCTCTGTCTGGACACCTTTACCACCACCACCACCACGACTACATTGCCAAAGTGGGAATGTGCTAAAACGTGGTCCACCTGGAGTTAGGCAGTGACTTTGCAATAGAGATAACAGAGTATGCCATTTACTGACCCTAGTTAGAGTTGTTGACTCTAATCACACTCTAAAGCTGTTTAAAGTCTGTTTGTGCTGCTATAACAGAATTACTGAGAGTGGGTATTTTATAGAAGAGAAATTTACTTTCTCATAATTCTGGAGGCTGTGAAATCCACGATCAAGAGACCAGCAGGTTCAGCTTGCCTAGTGAAGGATGCATCCTGCTTGCGAGACGGCACCTTAATGTTGGATTCTCCAGAGCGGAGGAGTGCTGTGTCCTCACGTGGCAAAAGGCGGAAGGATAAAAGGAAGGAGCTCCCTCTGTCAAGGCCCTTTATATGGGAACCAAATCCTATTCATGAGGGAGGAGTCCTCACGGCGTAATCACCTCTTAAAGCCCCACCGCTTGATAGTGTCACATTGGCAACACCTGAATTTGGGAGCGGACACATTCAAACATTTACACTCGTATTTTCTTTGAAGTCTTTTTCTCTTTTTTTTTTTGAGACAGGATCTTGCTCTGTCACCCAGGCTGGAGTGTGGTGGTGTGATCATAGCTCACCATAATATGCAAACCCCTGGGCTCAAGCGATCCTCCTGCCTCAGGCACTAGGATTGCAGGTGTACCACTACACCTGGCTAATTTTATAATTTCTTTTAGAGACAGGATCTCACTATGTTTCCCTAGTTAATCTCAAACTCCTGCCTCAAGCAGTTCTCCAGTCTCAGCCTCCCACAGCACTGGAATTACAGGCATGAGCTACCTTGCCTGGCCCTCTCAGAAGTCCTCTTTCACCTGTACTCCAATAAGAATACGTCATTTTCTCTGGATTTCTGGGTGCATGGATTTTTTTCTTAGAC
>NW_012116622.1:3367561-3392733 GCF_000951035.1 Colobus angolensis palliatus
GCCCGCCTTGGCCTCCCAAAGTGCTGGGATTACAGGCGTGAGCCACTGCGCCCGGCCTGAGAGTCAGAGATTTTTTAGGGATTTTTTTCATCACCAGACCAGGGATAGAGGCCAGGGTTTGGGGACTTCACCTATGCCCTTTTCCATATAGAGGGTCCTGAAAGTTTGCTTTCCATTTGTGCTGGCAAATGATGGTGGTGTTTCTGGGGAAGAGACAAAGGATGGCAGTGTACACTGAAATCTAAGTTATTGGTAGCCATGGGAAGAGATTCCTATGCCTGAATATGTCTGAGAAGCAGGGACCTTCTGTCATCAACCCAGAAGAAGCATATCAACCATGACAGTGGACTGAAGGTCAAAAAGATTGTACTCAGTGGTCTGGATTGTGCAAGACATCTGGCTTGGAAGAGGTGGAAAAGGCACCAAGGAGACATGTGTACAGCTGTTAGGAGATGAAGGCAGGAGTCTGGGTATGATGGTGGGGAACTCTCATCTAGAGAGTCTTCGGGGGCAGCATGGCATTATGGTTGAGAACCTTGGCTTTTGTGTTAAGACATACCAGAATTCAAATCCTGGCTCTGTCACTTAATACTGATGATGTGACCTTGAGCTAGATGCTTCGCCAGTGTGAGTCTTTGTTTTCTCATCCATAAAATCCTACTTCACAGGTTGTTGCAGGGATTAAATCAGATAATGTCTATGAAATACTAACAAGTATAGTTCAAAAGCTTAGATGCCAACGAACATGATGTCCTTAATGTTTCTAAACTGAAATTAAAATTTTTATTTTTTAATGTCATTCTGCCAAAACTGGCCCAAAACTTTAACCAACTTTAATGTGTACACCCTTCTCCTGGAAATTTTGTTAAAATGGAGACTCTAATTAGTAGGTCCGTGGTGAGGCCTGAGAGTCTGCATTTCTAACAAGCTCCCGGGTGAGGCTGATGATGCTGCAGGTCCCAGGACCACAGTTTGAATAGCAAGTATCTAAAGGCATACAGAACTGACACCTGCTTAATTTACGAGGAAAAATAAGAGGGAAGAAAATAGAAGGCCATTGCAACTTAAAAGTGCCAGCCCAGTAAATAGCGTAGTAGCCACTCAATAAATGATAAATGTTGCCATTAATCTTTGAGAACTGAAATTATCTATACCCACAGGGCTTATTGTCTACATTAACATGACTTTATTATCCATTGTCTTCATCAACATGATTATTCCAGGACATTCTTGCCATGGAAGATAAAGTTGCAAATAACTTTATTATCCATTTCAAGAATATCCTGAAAATTTATTTAAACATTAGACTATTCATAGTCCAGGTCTACTACAATATAGTCTCAAACAATGGTTTACAGTCCAAGACTGTCTTCAAAACCCTTGCCTCACTGTGTCCACTAATCCTAATATGTCATGAGATTACCCACTTCTAATCAAGTCCCCTGAAACAAAAGGCCTGACTCAAACTACACTCCAAAACCTCATAAATATCCTGCCTTTGCCTTGCCTGCTTTGAGATGATACTAAGAATCGGCCCATTCATCTTTCGAAAGACATCTTGATGTGAGATTCAGGATTTTTCATGTCATGTACCTTCCCACCCAAGAGAGAAACAAATTGGAGTGGGTGCTGCCTTGAGGGACATTGAGAAGGAGGGGGAAGAGGCCTGAGGGATCCCATATGGTATTTCCCTTGTCAGTGACACTGAAGGCAAGGCCGCCCATGAAATGCAAATGAAAAATCCAGTTCAGTTCTGCTGACAGAAAAACGCTGCCCATGAAATGCAGATGAAAAGTCCAGTTCTCACCCCTGCTCTTCAAAGTAAATGGCCTTCCCCCAGTCCAGGTTCCAGAGACTCAGTTCCCCACACAAACTCTGAGAACCCTGGTTTCTGCACTGGCCTCCATGGCACTCCCAGGTTGGAGGATGGGGTTGACAAGCAACCATGAAACTTTCTTTCATCAGTGCTAGACCCAGGTTTCCCAAAGGAGAAATGGCTCCCCATCGGTTCCCTAGCAAGTAGGTAAGCAGCAGACCTATGAAGGAAGAAGATTGCCCCTAGCACCTAGAACACCTAGCAAGTAGTAGGTACTCAAAATGTCTGTTGACTAAATGGTTAAAAGAAAGAAGAAATAACAAGTATAAAAAAAAAAAAAGGAACAGTTTGAGATTTGTTATCAAATATCTTCTATAAAAATTCAAACCTCGGCCGGGCGCGGTGGCTCAAGCCTGTAATCCCAGCACTTTGGGAGGCCGAGACGGGCGGATCACGAGGTCAGGAGATCGAGACCATCCTGGCTAACACAGTGAAACCCCGTCTCTACTAAAAAATACAAAAAACTAGCTGGGCGAGGTGGCGGGCGCCTGTAGTCCCAGCTACTCGGGAGGCTGAGGCAGGAGAATGGCGTGAACCCGGGAGGCGGAGCTTGCAGTGAGCTGAGATCCGGCCACTGCACTCCAGCCTGGGCGACAGAGTGAGACTCCGTCTCAAAAAAAAAAAAAAAAAAAAAAATTCAAACCTCTCAGAAAGGATCAGAAGATCATCAATTGGACTAATATCAAAGGATTCCTTTCTAATACCTGGTGCAATCAAAAGGGCACTGGAAATTTTGATGAAGAGCTCAGGGAAGGATGGAGATGTCATTTCTGAGCTTGGACAGGAAGAAAAAGATGGTGCCAGAAGCAGAGAGAGGCAGAGATAGGGGAGTAGTAACAGAGGAAGCATAACTGATTAGATCTTGATGCTCTGTGGAACCCTGAGTCCAAGAAGTAAGCACTCAACAGCCCTGCCCTACCCACTTTCCTTTCTTGCCGGCTGAGATCAAAAGTTGTGCCTTGATCTTAGCTCCTGCCACTCCTCCACTCATGGCTGAAGCCCAGAGAAGACCTGACTACAACTAGATGTAATAATAGCACTGTTTTTACAGTATTGAATGATAGATGATAATATTAGCATGGTTCTGAGGTTCTGGGCATATAGCAAGAACATACAATAAATGCTGTTGAACATAGTACTATTTGAAAATTAAAATGCATTGGACTTGCATTGAAGAAAAAAGAATAAATTAATCCTAAAGCAAATAAGTCAACAGTCTAAGGAAATTGCTTCTCAGACTCCTTTGAATATCGTATTTAAGCTGTTTACATTAAACCAGAACAGCCTCTCTTCCTCATCCATCTTCCTAGACTTCTCTTGTTTGACTCACTAACCTGGCAGTGTATTTTTGTTGTTGTTGTTAAAGGAGGAAAGAACTGATTGGATTAATTTCATATCTTTAAAAAAATCTATTTTGATTTGACAGAGTGTATACTCTTTGTGCATAAACAAAAGACATATTTACCATGAGTGTCCATTTTGAATTTAGATAATAGTTGTTACATTTCCATTTGTTATCTTAGATAATGACAGTGAGGTAATATCTATACACTCCTCATGATTATTAATAGTTATGTTTTCATTATTCTATGTATTTTTTAAAAAACTAAGCATAAGCCATAAAAGATATGTGATTTCTTTCTGTATGGTGTTAATAAGTATCTTCTTTATTCTGCCTTCCATAACTGTGCTAAGGCAGAATTATCACTTTTATCACTGCAACGAAAGATAAAAGACTTTAAAATGAGCAAAAGAGATTACTGGATATCCTTTCAATGAAAGGCTGAAGGTCCCAGGAATTATTTAATTCCATCTAGGGGTGACTTTGACTAGGCTCTTTTATAATTCTGTAGAGATAGAAGTTACATTGCAGCAAACTGACAGCAGTGCAAACAATTCTTGTCTGTAAGAATGTAAATTAGGTATGTCCAGTTGGGATAAAATTGACTATTGCTCTATGGATAGAGCACTTTTTTTTTGCAAATTCATTTTAATATTTCTGTACTGCATCAAAATTTACATGAGTTAAATAAAAACTTTGATATGTGTTCATTTTATGTCTGAAAGTCCTAATTTCTATCGTTTTTTAAAAATTATTCTTTGACATCACATTTAATTTTAGTCATGAATTTTCAGTTAATTAGTAACTTGTACTGACTTGTTGATTCAGTACTGATGTGGCCTTCTGCCATTTTGGTCAGCACAGCAAGATGGGACAAAATACTTACAACTTAAGAACAAAAAGATCCTGGTCTAAAATCCAATCCAAGTGGAAACCAGTTCCTTTCACCCAAATTTCCAATTCATTTGATAGTAACTCACATGCATGTTGGCTAAGCCTATCGACAGTGGTTTCAACAGAGATGGTAATAGCCAAAGTAGGCAGCAATTGTCATGGGGAACTGGAAGGGGCTTCTATATTTAAAAGATTCATTCTGAATGAGGCTGGGATTTTGGTTAATGGTTGAAGCACAAAACTTTGTAAAAAACAAAAACAAAACCAACCATGAGTAAGCTGGGCTATGGAAAATTTCATGTCTTTAAATAAAATTGCTTTACAATAAAGAAAATTTATCACATTTCAAAAAGCAATACTAAGAAAGGCCAACTTATGACCTCACCAGATTTACAGCAGGCTGTACAATGATAAGCTTACATGGGCCAGTGCCAAGAGGAGCTACTTCCCAGAAGCGTAGAACACACTAAATGGACTGCCAGACAACAGCCTTCAATGCAGAACTTTCTCTGTAAAACAGCAATTACCAATATGTGGGTCAGAGTAAGGGGACAGTAACTACTTATCGAATGAATGAGCAAATGAATGAACAAGTGACTATCCTCAGAAGTCAGAGAGTTAGTTATGTCATGGAATCAGCAAATCATGGTATGCAACAAATGCTGCTTGGACGGCTGAGGAAAAGATTCCATGTATCTACTCATGCCTGCCAGTTCCCAAGGTAATTGTGGCAACACAAACAAATTTACCAAAAGCACCATTAAATGTGTTGCAGTTTTTTGCTATTTGTATTTTTTCCTGTGGATACAAATTGAAATTATGGCAATTATGGTGGAAAGGTCTCTGAAATTTTTCAATGTTTTAAATGGGAATGTCTTGCTCAAAAAAGTTTGAATTATCTTTTCAAATACTCCAAGCCCTACTCTTTTTCTCCTCTCCTTCTGGCTCTCTGATTATACAAGTGTTAGATCAATTGAGATAGTTCCGCAGGTCCCTGAGGTTCATTTCTTTTTCATCTAATTTCTCCTGTTTTACAAATTGGGTCATTTCTGTTGGCCTGCATTCAAGTTTACTGGTTCTTTCCTCTGTTGTATTTATTATTCTATTGAGTCCATCCAGTGAATCTTTTATATCTGTTATTACATTTTTTCAGTTCTAAAATTTTCATTTTGTTCTCATATCTTCTATTTCTTTGCTGAGACTTCTTGTTTTATCTTTTGTTTGAAATGCGGTCATAATTGCTTGTTTCGTGGTGGCTGGGGTAAAATCCTTGTTAGATGATGCCAACATCTACGCCATCACAGTGTTGGCATCTGCTGATTGTCTTTTCTTATTCAAGTTGCGATTCTTGAGGCTCTTGAAATGGCAAGTGATTTCTTTATTGTATCCTATACAGTTTGATATTATGTTGTGAGGCTCTGGATCCTATTTACTGTTCTTTTTTGCAGTCACCCTTTTTAGGTATAGTGTACAAGTCTAGATGTGGATGAAAGTTCAGCTTCCATTTTGGCCCCACTGGCAAATCTACTTCCTGTTGAATCTGGAACGTCCGTTTACACTGCCTACTGCCTCATTGCCACTGAGTGAGAGGGGAGGTTCTGCTCTTCCCTGATGGAGACAAGGGAGGAGGAATCAGAAATGCCAATGAGAACCACATCAATATTTGGTATCCTTTGAATTTCCAGATACATTTTAGGATCAGCTTGTCAATTTCTGCAAAGCAGAAGCTAGAATTTTGGTAGGAATTATGTTGCCTTTGTAGATCAATTTGTGGCGTATTGTCATTCAGCAATATTCAGTTTTTTGATCCATGAAGATGAGCTGTCTTTTAATTTATTTGTCATATGTAATTTCTTTCAACAATGTTTTACAGTTTTCAGAGTATATGCTCTGCCCTTCTTTTGTTAAATTTACTATTAAGTATTTTATTATTTTTATGTGATTATAAATGAAATTGTTCTCTTAATTTCAATTTTTTATGGTAAAAATACATATGCAACATAAAAGTATCACTTTAATCATTTTTAAGTGTAGAGTTCAGTCACATTAAATACATTCAGATTGCTGTGCAACCATGACCATGATCCATCTCCAGAACTTTTCACCACCCCAAACTGAAAATCTGTACCCATTAAACAATAACTCTTCATTTCTCCCTCTCCCCAGTCCCTGGAAACCACTATTCTGCCTGCTGTTTCTATGAATTTGACTACTCTATATACCTCATATAAGTGGAATTATACAGTATTTGTCTGAATTATTCCATTTAGCATAAGGTCTTCAAGGTTTACCCATGTTGTAGCATGTGCCAAAATTCTTTCCTTTTTAAGACTGAATAATATTCCATTATATATATATATATATATACACCACATTTTGTTTATTCATCTGTCAGTGGACATTAGGGTTGTTTTCACCTTTTGGTTATTGTGAATAATGCTGTAATTTTCATTTTGGATTGTTCATTGCAACTCTATTGAAATATAATTGATTTTTGAATACTGACATTGTATCATACAGTTCATTTATTAGTTCCAATAGTAATTTATTAGATTCTTTAGGATTTTCTATATTCTAGGTCATGTTATCTCCAAATAAAGATCCTTTTACTTCTTTCATTTCAATCTGAATGTCTTTTATTTCATTTTATTTCTATCTCAGTCAGTTAGGGCTACTAAAACAGAATACTGTAGAGTGGGTAGCTTAAATAACAGACATTTATTTCTTACAGTTTTGGAGGATTGGAAGTCCAAGATCAAGGCACCAGCATGGTCAGGTTCTTGGTGAATGCCATTTTTCTGGTTCACAGATAGCTGTCTTCTGTTGTATGGTGACAAGAGAGACAGTGAGTTTTGGTCTCTTTGTCTCCTTTAAGGGCACTAATCCCATTCATGAGGGCTCCACCTTTGTGACCTAATTACCTCTCCAAAGCCCCAACTCCAAATACCATCACACTGGGGATTTAGGCTTCCAAACATGAATTTGGGAGGTGAGGGGATACAAGCAAACATTCCATCTATAGTACTTGTCCAATTGCCCTGGCTAGAACTTCCAGCACAATGTTAAATAGAAGTGGTGAGAATGAGCAACTTTACCTTCTTCCTGATCTTAATGGGAAAGCATTCATTGTTTGGCCATTAAGCATCATGTCAGTTACAGATATTTTTTTGCAGGTGTGCTTTATCACATTTCTGATTTGTTGAGAATTTTCATCATAAAAGGGTATATAATTTTGCCGAGTACTTTTTCTGCATCTGTTGAGATAACTGTATGGTTTTCATTTTTTCGTCTATCGATATGGTGTATCATGTTGATTTTTGGATATTAAAACAACCTTGCCTTCCTGAGATAAATATCACTTGGTTATGGCATATAACTTTTTTATATGTTGTGGGATTCAGTTTTCTAGCACTTTGTTAATATTTTGTGTCTATATCCATAAGGAAAATTGGCTGCAGTTTTTTTCTTTTTGTGATGTCTTTGGTTTTAGTATAAGGTATTTGGTGTCTGGCATCATTGCATCAGTTTGGACACATTATCTGCTCTTCTATTTCTTTGAAATAATTTGTAAAGGATTTGTGTTAATTCTTTAAAACTAGCTCAGCTTTTAGAATTGGGGAGTGGGGTGAATGGGCATAGTTTTTCCATGGATAGACCTATGATTAATTTCCCTGTCTCTCACTTCTAGCTTCCATACCTGTAGGTCTGGGGCTCAGTGCTCCCCAGAGTTCAGCTGAGAGGACTGGCTCCCGTTCCCACAGCAGCCCCTTCATGCTCAATTTCTGTGAGCTGCACTTTTTTCCTGCTCTGTTTATTTGCATACTTTCAATGGTTTATAATATTTTAGGAACCCTTTATTTGCTGATGACTCTCCTGCAATTGTCTTTGCTATAATGCATTTATTCCCTTTGATATCTCTACTGCTGTTTCAAAGGGGACTCACAGAAGAGGCAAATGTGTGCTGAACCCACCATTTAATCATGAGATGAAAGCTCAGTGCTTAACGTAGAGATTAACACTTTGTAGCAGCTCCCTCAATGTTTGTGAGGTTGAAATGAATTGAATCCATTGTATTGGGACTTCAAAAACTATATTATATTATTTGTAGTACTGCTTTAAGTTTTTCATATTTACAACATTGAAATATCATTTGATTTGCTTTTATTTCTTTGAACATGCAACTCAAATAATCATTACATTTTTAGACGTTTTCATTTAAATGATATATATATATTTTAGAAGGATTTTAATATGTATACACATGCATACATGTGTATGCATATACATACACACACACATATATATGCAAAATATTGTAGCCATATTGAATTAACATTGAAATTATCATTGTATGTGACTTTTTATTCTTATTTGGGGGTCTTAATTGTAATAGAATGTTATCAAAATCTAAATTGTCTAAATCTTACATTCAGGGAGATTTGAGATTGTTTGGTTTTTCCTTATTATAACTGCAGACATTTTAGACATCTGGATCTTGTTTCCAAATTTTTCTTAAAAATGAAAACCCTTAAAGACTTTCAGAAGTAATTTAGCCAATTTCTTTTGCCCTGAGCTGAAATCTTTAAATCTCTTGCAGGCATCTCAAGATAACTTACTCCATCTCTCGGTAAAACATTTCCATGCTTATTGTACTCTCGAGAAATTCTTTTTTACATCTGACCTGTTCCGATTTGAGCTTGTCTCCTTTCTTTTACTCCCTGACATTTTTAAGGAGACTAGAACATCCTGGAAGCATTCACATAATCACCAAAGAATTTACTGCTTCATCATCTGACTTTTGAAAAATGCCAAGAGCTATTATCGTTAAAGTTAAATAATGCCATAGGATGACAATTAATTTGATCCACAACTGTTCAGTGTCATCTCCCTGTACAGAGAAGCAATGAAATATAATAAGTAATAAATTGGTTAAGGGCATGGGGTTTAGTGTTGGTCGTACTCAGATTTCTATCCCGGCTTCTCCACTTACTAGCATAGCTCCATACTTTCTTCAGTCTCAGTTTCCTCTTCTGTAAATTGGGATCACAATGCTGCTTCCCTCATATAGTAAGTAAGACTTCAACAAGACACTATGTATAAAGGGCCCCACCCATATAAAGGGCACCCATAGAGCCCTGTAACTATTTGTTTTTACTGTCTACTATCTATAGCAGACCCACTCTATTAAAGGAGAGCAATGAGATATCATGTAATAGATAATTGTCCTTATGAATTATTTAGGAGATAATGGGCCATGCTTATTGTTCTATGAGGCCAAATTTGAAGGTAGTAATGGGAGTTTTGTTTTTAAAAATGTTTCCTTAAGTCCAAAAGAAGAGGGAAAACACTGAAGCTCTTTATAAACTTTAAAGAAATTTTATTCTTAATTACTTTTGGTTTTCCTCATTTTCACAGAAGTCAAGTGTCCTTAAGTCTTGCTGAGCTTGTCAAAGGCCTATAGATAATGATGCTTGGGTGGCAACTCTCAGCAACCAATGGCAAAGTAGCTGTTGGACATATTTGGAAAAATTCTTATTTTATTCTGTGCATTGGACCTCCATTAATGAAGACCAATAGAGAGGAAAGGGAACAGGATAAAATTAACAAGAAAGATACAAAAGAGACGGATGAGACAGCATTTTAAAATTTAGGCTGCCAAAGGAGGCAAATTCTCTGCTGGGAGAAGCTAATGGAAGCAAGCATGAGGACCACCATTTCATTCTGCTAGTGCCATCCTGTGCTACCACAGAAAAGGGTTGTTAATTTAAGACAATGACAACTACCCAGCTTGGAAACCATAGGGTGAAACTGGAAAACCCCAGAAATAAGGGAACATAATTGATAGGAACTAAAATCATCATGGAATCACCTCCTAAGTTTGATGTTTTTTAAGTGTGAGCAGTAACTAAGCTAAAGCAGCAATTGACGGTGAAATTGAGCACAAAGGAATAGGGCTTCATTTGTGATTTGGAGGGATCTGCACCCTATTCTAAAGGTTTAGTTGCTTTCATTTTTACCTATTATGTCCAGAGATATTTATTCTAATATTGTATTAGACTATGGGTTTTACTTAAAATTACGAAACTTATAGTAACTATTTACTTACAGCCATATCATAATTACTTTTTTTTTTTTTCTGTAGAGATGAGGTCTGTGTTGACCAGGCTGGTGTTGAGCTCCTGGCCTCAAGAGATCCTCCTGCCTCGGCTTCATAAATTGCTGGGATTACAGACATGAGGCACTGTGCCTGGCCCATAATTAAATATTTAATGCTATTCCAACTTCCAGAAATTAAGTCTCTTTAAGTGAGTATAGAAACTCAAGACAGCAAGTTTAATTACTGACTTAATTCTTTTTTTTTTTTTAATTTTTTTTTTTGACAGGGTCTCACTCTGTTGCCCAGGCTGGAGTACAGTGGCACAATCTCAGGTCACTGCAACCTCCACCTCCCAGGTTCAAGCAATTCTTCTGCCTCAGCCTCCAGAGTAACTGGGATCACAGGCACCTGCCACCATGCCTAGCTAATTTTTGTATTTTTAGTAGAGACGGGGTTTCACCATGTTGGCCAGGCTGGTTTCTTGACCTTAAGTGATCCATTCACCTTGGCCTCCCAAAGTGCTGAGATTACTGGCATGAGCCACTGTGCTCAGCCTGACTTTATCCTTTTAATGAAAAATGATAAAGTGCTGTAGTCAGAAGCTGTCAGTACTGCACTATTATTCTTTGCATCTGTTCCTCAATTCATCAAATGTTTATTGGCACCTTGCTGTGCTTGGAAGGACTTTTTAAATTTATTTCCATGGCTGCATTTCCTGTATGATGCTGGCTTAATTTCGTCAATTAAAGTTTGAAGAGAAAAAGTGCATGCAAATTTTGGTATCAAAATACATGTGAGACATCATTTCATATTCCTCTCCATTGCCAAAGTTTCTCCTTTCTTTTTTCAAATGTTAAAAGATGAACGGACTGAATTCCTTCCACCTTAAAAGAACTTTTTCAACTGACAAATAATAGTTGTACATACTTACGGGGTACAGAGATATTTCGATGTATATTCTCTATAGTGATCAGATTAGGTAGATTAGCATATCCATTATCTCAAACATTTATTGGTTCTTTGCCTTGGGAATGCTCAATATCCTTTGAGTTATTTGAAAATACATATTTTGTTGTTAACTCTAATCATCCTACAGTGGTATATAGCACTAGACCTTATTTCTCATATCTGTAACTTTGTATCCTTTAACAAATATCTCCCTATCCCTCCCTTCTCCCTACTATTCCCAGCCTCTAACATCCTCTGTCCTACTTTTTACTTCTATAATATCACCTTTTTTAACTTCCACGTGAGTGAGAACATGTGTTTAATTTTCTGTTCCTGGCTTATTTCACTTAACATAATGTCTTTCGGTTCCATCCACATTGCCACAAATGACAGGATTTCCTTCTATCTCTTTAATAATATAATGTAGTCCTCAATTACTGTCTCTTTTTAGGCTCCCCTGTTGAGGCTGCTTGGTTTGGATCACAGCGCTAATAAGATCAGCATCTCATCTGTTTCAGTCTCTCATGAGTCATTTTCTTCATTAAGGGAATGACAGGAGGGAATGTTCGAGAAGAAATTTCATTGTCTGTTAATTGTGTACCTGATTCTGGCTCTCTAATGTTGATGACTGAAAACGTGTGGACAGCTCAGTCTGAGCCCATTGCTACTAACTTCTCAAACTTCTTCACCAAAGATGCTTCTTAGGATGGCAGAGTGCAAATGTGGGTTCTCAGGAGTCCATAGTATAACTTCAACTGGAATCCTTAAACTCAAAATTTCTTTGAAGTATTAAAATTCACATGCTTTTTGGATCTTAAGCAATAGCATAATTGATTTTTAATATAAAATAACATTTTCTCTTTCTGGGCACACGTTGGAATTAATAACATAGGGCCATGTGATTAGGTTCTAGGTAACAGGAAGTGGGTAGAAGTGATGTACCCTTCCTCTAGGCCTGGCCATAAGAGCTCATGCATGGTTGCCTGTGCTTTTTCATCCTCTTCTGTGGGGACCCTAGAGGCCATGTGTTCGGTATGGTAGTGACACAGGTGCAAAGAGCCGGGATCCTGCATCCCTATGTGGAGGCTATGAGCTTGATAATACAGCACATTGTGACATGAGAAAGAAATAAACTTTTATTATCTTAAGCCACTAGGATTTTAGCGGTGGTTTGTTCCAGCAGCTATATTAACTGTCATGATTAATACACTATGATAACAATTTTTTCCTATCAGCCATATTCATCAAGATGCAGTTTCATTGAGTTAATCCATTTTGAAAATGGGGCTGAAGAATGGTGAACAGACTTAGTGTCTAGGAAACTTATCTCCTCTTTCTTACTGTTGAAATATTTCCAGCCCCAGACTTACAAAAACATGTGGATACCAAAAATAGCTGGGTTTTTTTTTTTTTTTCATTTCTTTCTTTTTTTCACAAATATCAATGAACTCTATCAGGGTAACCATTGAGAGAATATGCCCAGAATACCATGGGGGGAAAATGCAATATTTTAAGTTTGGGTTGAAATTTTGGCAAGTGAATCTTCTTGTCAAAAAGAAAAATTATTTGCATCCTTTGGCAGATTTAGAAGGTTTCTGACCCACTGCCCTTCTGTCTCAATATTAAAACATGATGACTGATGATGTAATTTATTTAACACTAATGTGATCATTTCTCTCTCTTATATATTAGGTCTCAAAAGATTAATCTTCCTCAAATATCTGTTGTTTTCATCAAAAGCAAATCCTAGAACTTGTAACACTCCCACTCATGTACCTATTCTTAACACATTTCCAATGTCCCTGGACACAACCAGGAAAAACCATTTGAGGGCAATCTTTCACCATATTCAGGCATTGTGTAGTCTAGACAATTCCCAGACTCATTCATTCCACCAACAATCTCTCACCAGCAACAATCTATTTTTGTTATCCCCAAACCACTTGGTTGTTAGGTGGACTCTTGGATCATTAACTTTAAGTGAACAGAAAGAGACATGACACATATTTAAATTATAAAAACTGAAGGTAATATTAAAGGTAAGAAAAATTATTTCACATCAGTAGAAGATGGCTGATCTCACTGTTAACCTTTCACTAGGTTTTTGGCTCAATAATGGAAGCATTACATTCTACATGCAGTATGTCTCCTTCCTGCCTCTTTATTGCTACTAAGTTAAAGAATTTAAAATTATAATGATAGGTCATTAGGAATGTCAGCAAGTGATCGAGGGTTTCATCTGATAATTCTGTTATCAGAATGTTATCTCAGTCCAGCTCAAACACGGACAGGGAATGAATGGAGAGATTTATGAGTGAGCAGTACCTTGAAAACTCTTAAGTCCACAATGGAATCAAAATCTGGAAGTTTGATTGGTTTTACTTAGGCTTAGTGACAAATTCCTAATCTACTCTGATTACATTGCACTCTTTAGGGCATGGGTCCCATGGCCCATTAGGAGCAGACCACACAGCAAAAGGTGAGCAGCTGGCAAGCATTACCACCTGAGCTCTGCCTCATGTCAGATCAACAGCAGCATTAGATTCTCATAGGAGCAGGGGCTCTTTCATGAACTGTGCATGCAAGGGATGTAGGCTGTGCGCCTCTTATTGGAATCTGGTAATGCCTGATGATCTGAAATGGAACAGTTTCACCCCAAAACCAACCCCCCGACCCCGTCTGTGGAAAAATCGTCCTCCACAAAACTGGTCTCTGGTGCCAGAGACGTTGGGGACCACGCTGTAGAGCAATTCTTTATATTCTATTGTGGCATCTTGATGTATTTTTTAAAGTATCCCCAAGATTTCATTGTTTTGTTTTCTCTAATGAGAAAGAAAATAATCAAGTATTGGGGATAAGTCAAATTCCTAGTGACTGAGGCATTTGTTCCACAGCTTGTTTTGTTTTAATCCCAACCCTTTACCCTCATCATTGGAAATTGGCAAAAGTTTATCCCCGAAGTGGTAAGTTCTGGCTTGTCAAGATAATTAAGGCTATTGCTAAGATACACCACATTTGAAGTGATAGAAACGGTCTTTATCGGCATTATCAGTGTCATGGAGAAATTTTCCCATCCATGATTTTTCAGGTCCTAAGATGTTTCCCCCTGGCAACAAACATTTTTTTTCTGAGAGAAAAAAATGTATCTGTAGTCACTACCCACCTTCTGGCAGAATGTGTTGAAAGGTGTACACTCAAGAACTGCAAGATGATCAGAATTATTATTTTCACTGTTTCCTTGAACATCATACGTCAGTCAGGAGGTACTATGGTAGGACTGCTAGTTAACCTCTGAAAAACAATTAGTGTGTGGATTTGCATTTAGGGGCTACTCTCCTAACCTTGTAATTATCTGGGCCTCTGTCGGAATTGAGTACAACACATCTTTTCCCATCTATGTAGTGCCTCCAAAGCAATTTTAATTTTAGAAAATATCTTCTCCTATGGTTTGGATTTTCTGCATCACAATAACCAGAAGTCATTAAGCAGTTCATATCTATATAACAGTGGCTAAAAAGCAAAATTTCTGCCAGTATGCATTTGCTGGGCATCATTGATTATGTGTGATTTCCAGCAGTTTGTTTCAGTATAATACTTACCAGCCATTAACAGTGGGTGGCTAGTTTTCCAAGCGTATCCTAAAAAGGGTGACCCAGATAGGTTTTTGCTGTGCAAAGTGTTATACTGATGCCTCTTGTCCTCTTCCAGTGGCTATATTTATCTGTTTTATACTGAAAAGTACTAATACTGGTTGGTTGAGGTAATTTTTTTTTCCACAGAGCACACTCTGCTGTATGTGCAAACTACATACTTGAGCAACGTCTCATGAAAGGCAATGCGCTGGAGCAAATGCATTTTCAGTTACATAATTCCCACTTTCAGACACTCATTGAAATTCTTATTTTCTACTTTTTGAGCTATTTCTATATAATGGCCACCTTGGCCAGGCCACATTTCCCAACACATAGTGATTCTCATTCTTGCTTCGCATTGAGTGGGCTCCGTTTATGACATATACCAGAATGCACTCAGACAATAGGTAGGTTCTCAAAACAGCCAGAGAATGCCCTCTTTTGTGAGAAGATCCACAAAAAACTACTGAATAAATGATTCTTTTATAAGCAGGGAACCTTTAGGCATCAAAAATTTAGAAAAATAGCTCTGGGTGTTATGCTTTTGTCTTCTTAGAAAAGAATCACTTGCAGTACAGGTTACATCTAATTTTACAAACAATGGGTAGAAAGTATAACTGATTTATTTCCAAAATTTAATCTGCTCATGTAAAACACAGAAACGGAAAGGGCTGTGAGGGTTTTTAATTTTTTCCTTCTTACAGTCTTCACATACATTACTTGTGAATATGTTTTTAAGATTTGTCTGATTCATATGATTTTCTGTAAGACACTCAGACATGGATGTCTTTGCTTTACAGTATTGTAGCCTGCTGAATAAAGTGGAAAAGGTTGGTCACATTCATTCAACAGACATAGGGGCAGAGGACAGACAGCACAGAAAGCATGGTTTTGCCCCTGCACTTGAAGATTTTAAGTACCAGAGCTCTAATACGGGCTTTTCTGTCAATTCATTCATTCGTTCAACAAAATTTTTTGAGTGTCTGCTATGTGCCTGACATTCTTCTAGCACTGTATTTTCAGAATTGAACATAATTGATCAAACTACCTCGTTCAAGGAGCTCATAGTGTCTAGGGGAGGGCAGAGAAGAAACAAAAAAATGAAGGAATATGTAACTCACTCTAGGTACAGGTACGGATGTATGTGAAGGCTTCCTAGTAGAAGAGCCTCCTAAACTGAATCTTAAGAATTGACCATGGAGGGAGAAGGAAATCATTTTAGTATGAGAAGGTTCTGGAGTGATGCAGATGAAACTGTGTGTACTGTGCTTGTGGTGCTGACAGCAGTTTGGTGTTGCTGCAACTTTTGGGGTGAGGCAGGGAGTGAGGCCAGCTATAGTACCACATTAAAGAGCTCGGTCTTTGTACAACCAAGACTGGAGAAGACAGTAGATTTAAGAAAGTGACAAGATCAGCTTTTCAAGCACTTATTCTGTGCTCTTCTGGGGTACTGCTGGGTGTGGAAGCTACAAAGATAAGAAGACACTGCAGGTCCATGATCTGAGGTGCTCACTTCTGCACTGTCCACCCACCTCTTTTTTTCTTTTTGGTCTACTTTACTTTCGTATTCGACTCTAGACCTGCTCTCCCTTGATTCACACCCAGCACACCCTTCCTTTCCCTTCAGTGCAGGTTGGGCATTTGGTGGCCAGTCCCTGTCCTTTTGCACAGAGATCCAGCATGCAGAATAACAAAACTATTTCATAACTCTTCAGCAAGGCTGACATATTAACTTTAGTTTCTATCATTAATACCTGCTAGTCCCATGCTTCATGGCACCAGAAAACTGATGACCAAAAGTCCCAATTCCCTCACATTTTAAGCCATCAAACAAATCTACCTTTACAGGAAAACTTGAAACCAAATCTGTTCTTTAAAAACCAATGCACAACAGGCACAGAAACCAATGGAATAGAATAGAGAACACAGAAACAACACCACACATCTACAACCATCTGATCTTTGACAAACCTGACAAAACAAGCAATGGGGAAAGGACTCCCTATTCAATAAATGGTACTGGGAGAACTGGCTAGCCATATGCAGAAAACTGAAAGTGAACCCCTTCCTTACACCATATACAAAAATTAACTCAAGATGGATTAAAGACTTAAATGTAATACCCAAAACTATAAAAACCCTAGAAGAAAATCTAGGCAATACCAGTCAGGACACAGGCACTGGCGAAGATTTCATGACAAAATCACCAAAAGCAATTGCAGCAAAAGCAAAAAATGACAAGTGGTATCTAATTAAACTAAAGAACTTATGCACAGCAAAAGAAACTAGCATCAAAGTGAACAGGCAACCTACAGAGTGGGAGAAAATTTTTGCAATCTATCCATCTGACAAAGGACTAATATCCAAAATCTACAAGGAACTTAAACAAATCTACAAGAAAAAAACAACCATATTAAAAAGTGGGCAAAGGATATGAACAGACACTTCTCAAAAGAAGACATTTATGTGGCCAACAAATATATGGAAAAAAACTCATCATCACCGATCATTAAAGAAATGCAAATCAAAACCTAAATGAGAGGCCAGGCACGGTGGCTCACGCCTGTAATCCCAGCACTTTGGAAGGCCGAGGCGGGCGGATCACGAGGTCAGGAGATCGAGACCATCCAGGCTAACCTGGTCAAGCCCTGCCTCTACTAAAAATACAAAAAAATTAGCCGGGCACGATGGCAGGCCCCAGTAGTCCCAGCTACTCAGGAGGCTGAGGCAGGAGAATGGCGTGAACCCGGGAGGCAGAGCTTGCAGCCAGCCAAGACTGCGCCACTGCACTCCAGCCTGGGCAGCAGAGCGAGACTCCGTCTCAAAAACAAAAAAAAACCTAAATGAGATACCATCTTATGCCAGTCAGAATGGCAATTATTAAAAAGTCAAGAAATGAGAGATACTGGCGAGGTTGCAGAGAAGTAGAAATGCCTTTACACTGTTGGTGGGAATGTAAATTAGTTCAACTATTGTGGAAGACAGTGTGCAATTCCTCAAAGATCTAGAACTAGAAATACCATTTGACCCAGCAATCCCATTACTGGATACCAAATACCCAGAGGAATATAAATCACTGCATTACAGAGATACATGCATGAGTATGTTCAGTGCAGCATGCTTCACAATAGCAAAGACCTGGAATCAACGCAACGGCCAATCAATGATAGACTAAAGAAAACGTGGTACATATACACCATGGAATACTATGAAACCATAAAAAGGAATGCCACCATGGAATACTATGCAGCCATAAAAAGGAACAAGATCATGTCCTTCGCAGGGACATGGATGGAGCTGGAAGCCATTATCCTCAGCAAACTAACGAAGGGGACACAAAACCAAACACTGCATGGTCTCACTTATAAGTGGGAGCTGAACAATGAGAACACATGGACACAGGGAGGGGAACAACACACACTGGGGCCTGTTTGGGGGTGGGGTGGGAGGAGGGAGAGCATTAGGAAAAATAGCTAATGCATGCTGGGCTTAAGTGATGCATTGACAGGTGCAGCAAACCACCATGGCACACGTTTACCTATGTAACAAACCTGCACATCCTACACATGTACCCCGGGACTTAAAATAAAACAATGCACAACCTTTCCAAAAGAAAGCTTTCTCCAATAATTCATAAAGGTTTCTTTGGAAAATGTTGTGCATTGGTTCTTAAATAACAGAGTAGTACCTTGTTCTACCAGTTATAGTACCAACCACCTTTATTTTTTTTCCTCCATCAAGTACCCCACAGGGCTTTTCATTACAGTTTACAAGCACCTAGTCCTCACCCTATCTAATTTGGGGTGTGTGTGTGTGTCTTTGTGTTTTCTGTTGCTTGCCAGAAGCATGTACTACTACTAAGGCTTTATCAACGTCCTGTTCCCAAAACCATTTCTGCTTATTCCTCTCACATCCCTCCTTTCACTAGTCATTTAAAAACAGTAAAACCGATTTCTTTATCCTGACATTATGGTTCCATTTTCCACAAATCTCCTTGTCTTGGCCCAGAAGCATATTTTGTAGAGCTGTAATTAAAATTTAATTTTATGTATTTTTTAATTTCCCAAATTATCAGTCCTCAGTATACATTTGGTGTAATATAATCTTCATTGTATTCTAGGTTATCGTAATTTATGATCCCTCTCTTGCTGAACATGCAGGTTGTTTCCAATTTTTCACATTAAAACATAATGCTGTCACACACCTTTAGGCATAGCAGCTCTCTTCTGTGAACTATGATATGTCTTTATGCTAAGTTCACAAGAGCAGGATTACTAATGTGAAGGTATAAATATCTTTATGATCTTTTATTACAGGATTGGCATAATGCTTTCCAAAAGCATTATGCCAACTTTGTAATGCAAACAAAATGATTGATACATATTCTTGATCTTACAAAAGCAGTAAATTAAATCATGAATGCAGCATCTGCAGACAGCTCATCCTGCATTCATGCTGCAGAAGTTCAGGTCACAGTTTTGAGTGTGTTCTTTCATTTTTAATCAACTTCTGCTCTTAAATCTTAGAAGTAAACAATATCAACTTCCAGCATAACCGAGAATTAACCATAAAGACCGATTAAAATGTTATTATGAGAATATTATACTAGTGCCATTTTTACCTTATGACACTTATCAATGTCATTTAATCTTATAAAAGAAAAATGTATCTAAAAGGCAACCACAATCAAAATATTTTATTGAAAATTCAGAAAAGTTACAATACTTTAAGACAGAGTTTTTCATATTCTGTTGTAAAGAAAAATGTTAAAAGAATTGACTTGAGTGCAATGATATTTAGGTTTCATTCAAACTAACAAAATCATTTTGAAAAACAAAAATCCACCCACAGCTGAATTTCTTCGGGGTGTAAACATGTATTTTCTTGTTATCAAGAAAACTCTAATGAAATATTTTTAGTGTTCTTTTCAAAACAGCACCTTTCTGGACCCAATTTGAACAGCAAATTAGTATTCGTATCTAGTTCACATAGATTACTGATTTGTGTGTGTGTGTGCATATACTTGTGCACACATGCATGTAGGAACTAATTTTAATATGAAATTTTAAGAATCAGAGTGATTTGCTATTTCACTTATCATAGGGCAATAAATAGCATTTCTAGCCATTTCTTAAGCATGTTTCCTTATCTCATAGGTCAAAACCAATCAGTTTCAGAAAGTTTAGCCTAGTAAGTGCCAATGGCATAAACAAGACTAACCATAATGCTGCCAAAGTATTAACTATTACAGTCAGGAATTTAATGTTAGGAAGTATACTACTATACTTTTCGGATCCAAGTTTCTCAAATTTTCTTATTAAGGGAAGCCAGGTGAGCCAAAAAGATCGGATTCATTTTTTAGAAAGTCATTATTGTATATTATCAATGTTCTATATTTTTACCAAGTTATTCCTCAACAGATGGTATTCAGCCACTGATGTTATTTAAATAATTTTATTTATTTACATTAGCTCTATTTCAAATCTTCTCCCTTTTGAAGACGAAATTAGGTCAAGACCTAATTTGTGTATGCTGTCAGTAAACAGATCCACTACTCAGATGCTGTACTGAAATCTACGAGAAGACATAAGTCAGTCATAGTAAGACTTGTGCCTTGCCACAGCTAGAAATGGCACTAATACTTTCAATATTTCAAGTAATATTTTATAGTATTTTGCAGTTAAAGAGATTTTACATAACTACTGTGAAACTACTAAGATTAGGCACTGTTAGGAAATTCAAAACATGCACAGTGACATACACTTGTAAATATGTAAGTGCATTGTCTAGGCAAGATGCAGAAATCATTTTAATAAAGGAGAATTTAGTGAGAGTATGACTAAATATAACGTGGCATTTGCTAATACAGACTTGTTTTCATTTGGTAACACCATCTAAACTGGTTTTTAACCAAGAATATGCTGTATCTCTTATTTTCTTAATTGTAAAGAAATCTGGCCATGTGGGGAAAAGAAGACCCTCTGAAAAAAAACGTCTGAGAACCAGTGTTTTGACAAGTTGACTCCGATACTGATGAAACTCTTGGGTGTAAGGGAACAATGATAACTGACTTGGAACAGAGCTCAATTAGAGGTAAATAAAGCTTTCCTTTCTTCCCCCTCAGTAGCAAAAAAAGGCTCTCAGGCCACTGATTAATTTTCAGGGAATAGTTCTTCACTGTGGTGGCTGACAAAATGCTGAAGTCACTTTAGTCACAGTGTGATGATCCAAAAGCGATGAGATACAAAATTTGACAGGTGCAATCACTCTAATTTCTCCAGGCTCCCAAAATAAAAGCAAGAGCTGGTATAATCGAAATATTATCTCCAAAATCTTTAGGAAATTTTATGACTCATTAAAGCTAAATTTTCAGAGAAAAAATTACCCACTGGTTATTTTTGCAAATAAAATGTATCATCAAATACCCTTAATAAGAATACATTTAAGCTTTCCATCTAAATAGTGTTTCTTGTTGAGAATTAAAACTTTCTTCCTTTTTAGCCCCTCTTCTTTTCTGTAATCTAACTTTTTCTTGTATTTAAAGTATTCATCATTTATTGAGTTTAGTACTGGATGTTGATTCCACATTCTTATCGCTGAAGGAAGCCTGGCTGATAATATGCTCAAGAGGTGTTTGTGCTGAATTTAAAATTTATTGTTATGATCAACTATTCAAATTTCATTGCATCTGATGAATTCCATAAGGAAAATAAACAATGGGCCAAAGTGTAAAAATGAAATAATACACATAGACTAGAAATACTATCTGAAAACAGGTGACAAAAACCTAGGGCTGCTTCCTATTAAATAATTTTCAACTCATTTTATATCAAGCTATAAAGTTTTTTAAACATCTAATTCAAGATTATATAATACTAGTTTCAGTGAAGATTTGTTTTCCTATAACTTCTTCTGCATTCTCTTAGTGTGACTAAAGGCTTAGTGTAACAGATTTGATATAAAAGTATCTCAAACAATTACTGTTGATACCTAATGTGAATGGCTAACAAAGTTTTGATTCTTATGACTTTGTACCAAAATAAAGCTTCTGATATATCTTTAGGATTGTATTTGATGATCAGTTAATGATATAAGCAAAAAATACTTGAACTAAGTTAACATTTACATATAAAAATAGAGAATATATACAACTATAGTGATCTTGATGATATCTTCAAGTATAGTACACTAACAAACTAGAGTATCACCAGCCTGGGTAAACAGTTTATGTTTTAAAGTATGAATTTTTTTTTAAGTCAGGAGACAATTCTATTATTAGTAATTTTCATTTTCCCCATCGAGATTCTTTATCTTGGTTAATAATTTGAAAAATATGAAATAATTAGAAGTTATTTGTCTGAAAGAAGCATGGAGTGTCTCAATATTTAGAAGGGGGTTTATTATCTTGATTTTTTCTAAGCATGAATCCCTTTATGGTTTATGATTCTTGTATACATTTTTTTGTTTTAGTTTTTAAGAGTTGGGATCTCCCTCTGTTACTCAGGCTGGAGAGTGGCACATTCATAGCTTACCACACCCTCAAACTCCTGTGCTCAAGGGATCCTCCTGCTTTAGCCTCCTGAGTAGCTGGGACTACAGGTACATGCCAACATGTCAAGCTTTTTAAAATTTTTATGTTTTATAGAGTAGAGGTCTCACTATGTTGCCCAGGCTGGTCTCGAGCTCTTGGTCTCTCAAGTGATCCTCCCAACTTACCCTCCAGAATAGCTGGGATTACAAGCACAGACCACCACACCCAGCTGATTCTTTTATTCTGCTCATAATAAATAAAAGACTGTGATAAGAAAAGCCACAGGGCTGGAAAGAGTCCACAAATCCTGTTTTCTGAGGTGTCTGTTTTCTGCCATTCAGGAAGATGGTGCCTACAAAACTCAGGAAAGGAAGGTAATAATAAAAAAAGCTCAAGCCACAAATAGTATAGCTGGACACACATCTTACTAGCCAGGAGTTTCACCAGCAAGTAGTCTCTATTCTGTTTTAAAAGAACATAGCTTCTTTCTCTTGCTGAGGTTTATATGGCCACAGTGTAGGTTTCTTAGAGTTCTCTGATTTTCTGCTCATGTCACATATACTATTAAAAATCATTTTCAACGTATTAAATTCATTTTCAACGTATTAAAATATAATCAAATAGATTCAATACTAAAATTGAGCTGAACATAATTTATTCTTTTCCTTGGACATGATATGAGAAATAAAACATCCTGGCCTGGGAGTCAGAAGATTAGGTTCTCTTAATCTCAAGGTTGAGTGGTCTTGACCAAGTTACTCAACCTTTCTAGGCCTCCATTTCCTCTGACGAAAAATAAGGAAGTTGCACTGGGTAACTTTTAAAGTCTGTTTTCAAATTTCATTGAAACACTAAGTCATGATCTTGAACAGTGCCTCTTGATTATGAAGATCAACTACCATTAGAATGTAAAATTAATTCTAGTGTTTGCAATTTTCTGATGCTTATATTACGTTAAAATGGGAGTTTTCTATACTTCCAGGGGCTAATCATTAGTATTTGGCTACTAAAAACATAATTGAGTTTGTTTTTTTTTTTTTTTACATTATACATAAAGTTTACTTTGGCATTCACAGGGATGATCTGGAGAGAGCTTTTTGTTATATATGTTCTTATTTTATTCTCTTATTGTTGAAATCCTATTCCCTTCTCAAGTGAGAGGCAAAAGAGATATCTTGGTTAAGGTATTTCTTACTGAGATAAAAGAATAATAGAAGTATTCCTATTCTTTAATTTTTTTACATTTTAATTTTTACAATTTTCAGAACTTAATTTTTGAAACTATTGCTAATACTTAAAAGCAAGGATTTGTCATAGGTTTACCACTACTGGTAAAGAGTTATGATTACTTCCAAAATAATAATACTATGCAAAAGAAAACAGTTTGTTACCATTTTTAAGTATATGGCAATGTATTTTACTAGTTATCTTGATAATTTTCAGAAATGAGACAAAAATAGAAGACTCATGATTCTGCTTTTACTATTTCAAACCAGATGTTAAGCATGTTGAATTCAAATTTAGAAAAGGACTTTGTAGAGTGCCAGCTACAACTTTGGGAGTAGGATAAATAATTTCTTCAACAGTTATATATGTACCTAATAAGAAGCCAACAACTCCAGTGAATGCTATAGAAATATTTTTCAGGACCATCCATATATTATAATGTTCCTTAGAAAATGTAAGAATTTCAACCAAAGGTGGCAAGATTAGGGCCAATGTGCTGCTGCTCACAGCTCCAACGAAGGAAATCACAATGTCTAAACGAGGAATAAGAATTGCTCCGGCACCTAGAAAATGAAAATACACTTATTTTTCTTATTTAAATGTTTGTTACTTACCTGAATACTAAAAGTAGGTGACATTTCCTAGACTTTCACTTATCAACAGTTTCTTATGTAAACAACTTTTAATTTTTTGCTTTAACATTCTGGGCAAAGAGGTTTTGATAGTTTATTTACAAAGCATTTGCATTACTTTGTCTGCCCATACAGCTCAATAATGCACAAGACATGCAGTGGTGGGACATAAATAAATGAGAGAGAAGAGATAGCTATTCTTTAAAGTAGAATTCCGATTTATCAAAATAGAAGCACCAATGGAAACAGAAAAGCATTCAGCAAATACCACAATAATCACTGGATAGGAAGAGTCACTGATGAATGCTGAAATTAGTGGGGCAAAAATGATGAGATCTGGATAGTTACAGAGTTTCAAAATATCTTCCTTTAAGATACTTATTAATTACAAAGGGAAAACTAGTACCTTTACAGTGGAGAAATATGTCAAGAGACCACCTTAACCAAGTAAGCAAAATTAACATCACCAATAAGACACTGATACTATGATGTGATACGCTGAGAAGTGCACAGCATCACTTCCCTGGGATTCTTGCTATAAATGCTTAACTTCAACCTAATCATGGGAAAGCATCAGAAAAATTCAAACTGAAAGAAATTCTACAAAATTACTGACATTTCGAAAGTGTCAAGGTCAAGAAAGACAAAGAAAGTCAAGGACAGTCAAGATTGGAAGAGACAAATGAATATGACAGCTAAATTCAAGTGGGACCATGGCAAATGTCCTGGGCCAGAAAAGGATCTTAGTGGGAAAACTGGCAAAATTACAACAAGGTCTATAAAGTAGTTAATAGCATTGTATCCACGCTAATTTCTTGGTCTTAATAATTATACTGTGATTATGGGAGCTGTGAACGTTAGACGAAGCGGACTAGAGGTTTATGGTAACTACTTCCTTTTACACCCTTTCTGTGTAAACTACCTCAAAATGAAAAGTTCTTTTTTTTTAAAAAAAAAAAAAAGGCGGAGCAAGATGGCCGAATAGGAACAGCT